>NW_017259183.1:4363273-4372477 GCF_001594045.1 Atta colombica | reverse complement strand
GTAATAGTAGCGTATTTATTTGCAAAATAATACAAGAAACATTTTAAGCGAATAAATATTTATTATTAGAAAATTCTCCAAGATTTATTTACGCCACTTTCAATGCATTATCATTCCCAAGTAAACCAAACGATACACCGGGATAGAATGTTTAAAAGTCGTACTGCGACTTTCGCAAACGATGCGATCCATATCCTGTCGTTTCAACGGCCATAAGTATCCAATACTTCCCGAGTCGGCATTCCGCGAATACGACAGTGTTTTAATATTCGCGAAATGTAACCCCTGCACCGCGTCTGTCTCGCGTGGCGGCGAATGCGGCGCGGCGAGTCTCGTGTGAAAGCACGTTAAGGCCCGGGCGGATCAGTTTCTAAGGAGAGAGAGAAGAGAAAGCCTGAGAACATAAGAGCGGCGAACGTCTGGAGTACACCGTCGTCGCTACCACCACTGTACCCATTGGTACCCATGCCGCATCCAGAGTATCGCGAACTTCGGGACGAGATCTTCGTTCGAATCCTTACAACCCAGCAAACGAGAATGGATTGAAATGAATTGAAATGGATTCAGATTTTCAGAAATATTGATTCACGGACGTTAAAATGAATGCTTTTCAATCCTGAATGTATTTTTATTCATTTGTAGGAATTGCATGGAGCATATCTCTTTGCCTTTCAATCTAAAAATAATATTAGCTTTTTCTGTGCGTTGTGAATACTGTTCAGTTCAAAATTTTGAATAGGAAATACAATTTTTCAATCCAATTGAATCTAATTGAATCCAATTAAATCCATAAAAAAGTATTCGCTATTTAAAATACGCTTTATTAAATAATATTCTAGGGCATAAAATAATATTCTAGGGCCAAACTATACTAGAAAAGTACACAGATTTGTAGTACAATAATATCACACTATTAAATCTATAGAGTCAAATTTAATCTAATGTCAGTCGTCACTGCTCCTACTAAATGTATCGTTATTTTTTACCAAAACGATAATTAAATTTGACTATATTGTCAAGTTGACATTATATAGTGTCAAATATAACCATTGTTTTAGTATAAAATAACGATAAGATTAAGTAGAGCAATGGCGACTCACGTTAAGTTAAATTTGTCCCTATAGATAATTTAACAGTACAAGGAATGAAAAGTGACTTTTTAAAAGTAACAAATTACAGTTACTCGGTACCGAATAGAAACTCTCTAAATCTGAATCAGGGATAGTCACTAATTATCAGTGGCATACTTGGCACTAATAATCAGTGAAGTTTAACTAAAAAAAAATGTTTGAGCATTATATAACTAAAATATTGATATTTGCACGTTAGTTTCAATCTTCCAATACCATATTCATTGAATTTAAGCACTAAAACAAAGTCGGTTAGATCACATAATAACGATTAGGTTAGAGATCTCACTTTTAATTCACCGATTACCAGTGGCATACTTGGTTCTAACATCAGTGATTATCCTGATTTAGATTTAGAGAGAAAAGTAACAAGTTATTTTTGAAAGTAACTCGTTACAGTTACCGTTACTTGAAAAATAACTTTTCTGTTACTTTTTTTTAAATCGACGATCGCCAATCACAACAAACGGGTCTAGGTTCTCTCTCTAGTCTCTAATTTCTCTAGTTTCAAGCGCTATGCACTGTAAAAAATTGTTGTGTAAAATTACAACTATTATATTGGATAATTTTGAGATCTACTATATTAATTGTAAATGTCTATACGCTTGTAAATTTGCAATATGTAAATAAAAATAATTTCTTGGTTTGTAACTAAGCAGAAGGAATGTATAATTACTATGTGTAATTTACAAGAACAATAATATGATAATACATTTCGCACTATATATTATTATACATTTAACAATACGCGAAATATTTCTATTACATTACGTAATATTACTAAAATTTTTGGATAATTTTTGGAAAATATTCAAAATATTCAAAATATCTTGCTATTTACATAATTTTCAATATAAAATAAGATATATTTACACAATAAAAGCAAATTTAATTTTTGTGGAATTACATAATTTCTAAAATTGCAGGATTTTTTATATTGACATATAAAACTTTTTATATTGATATATAGAACTAATCATGTAATCTACAATATTTTACATTTATTATATATGTAAATTTACGAAATTTTTTTACAGTAAAGTGGCTTGTGTCGTGTCCAATTATGCAAAGTAAATAAAAGTAACTAGTAAAATTCGTTACCACTACCAAAAAAATGTAATTTCGTTACCGTTACACTTACCAAAGAAAAAAAGTAACGCAGTTAGTAGTAAAGTTATCAAAAAGGTAACTCATAACTATATGTAATTTTATTACAAGTAACTTCCATTCCCTGGATAATACAACATTAAAAAATTAACGATTCTACGTGAGAAAAGATTATTCACTTCGAAATTACTAATATCATCCATTGACGTTCAAGTCATTCATTAATTTAAAATTCACATTATGAGACGTAGGAAAATTGAATAAAGTTTAAATTTTACTTTATATAACTCTCATTAAGTATTATAAATCTTACTGCAGTATTTTATAAATATATCGAAAATTATGACTCTCGAATTTATATAATTATAGTTTTAAATATCTCTTGTATAAATAATTATAAATTTTTATTTTTTGTATTTTTTGAGTTAATTGTAACATACAATACTTTTTATCCAATAGAAAATTGTATTTTGTATAGTATTTTCAAATTACAAGCGAGATCTATTCTAATTTTGTATGAATGTGTAAGAGATAAAAAATAATAGCAAAATTAATTTAAAAAAATTAAAAACCAATACGAAAAAAAAATAAAACACACGTATTCTACTCTTATTATGCTATTGAATAATAATATTCTCTTCTCTCTCTCTACTGAATAAGTCTATCGATAATTGGAAATACGGTTTCACAATACGGTTTCATTATGAGACAATGCAGAACATTGGATAATGATAACGCGCCAATCTTAATTATTCTCTTGGATCTTAATTATTCTCCTCTGTCTTGGACTTTACTGACTTTCTTTATTCGCCATTTTACAACGATGTAGGAGGCAATACTCACTGTATCGCTGTAAGGATTACGTCACATTAATTTATGTCTTGGCGAAAAGTCAAGATAGAAATTTACTAAAGGTAAACAATTATCCTTCCTTAATTCTCATTGCACATATTCAAGCAGAGAAAATTATCGAGTAATAATTCCTAAAATTATTCATTCCATTCATCCATCAATATTATTCATTCAATTTTTAAAGATATACATTTATTAAACTCGAGAAATTGTTTTTATTTAATTCTTGTATGTGTTAGTTTCTTTAAACATACTCACAGATAATAAAAAATCGTAAATTGAAAATTAACACTCATTGAATGATCCCTACATTCATGAAATGTTTAAAGATAATTGTTCCAAATCCATTTCGTTTTTCTAAACGATTATTTGAATGGATTTTGACATCGATCTCATTGGTTGTTTTAACATTATTTCAAGTTTCTTTACTTCGATAATGAAAGGTCACGTTCTCACAAGTGTTGTTTCCGTTTCTGTCAAATCATCGCAATATTCTGCGAATTACTGCGCGCGGTGAAGTATTTGATTTTTTCGGATGTAAGAAGCGCAAAATTCTCACGAGTTAAATTCTCGACCATTCAACAACGCGTTGACCATTTAATTCAGCAGTTATCTATCCAACGCTATCCGGCTTTCTTTTTTCGTTTCGAATACGCATCTAACTATTCGCATGCACGTACGTTGCGTTTATCTAATTTCCAGAGCAAACGTGTTATTATCGCGCCTGGAAATTGCAATACTAATGCATTTACGCCATTATCAGTATAATGAATTACAGGTTTTGTTAATCCACGTTAATTAACTGAATTCGTAATGAATACGTACTTCCAAATTATTTAATAGCTTCTAAGAAACTTCATCTAATAAATAATAGAAAAAACAAGACATTATTTTAATGCAATCGCCAACTACGACATTTCATTTTGAATCACTTTAGTAAAAGAATCGATCATTGAGAATATCAGCAACACCTCTAATCTATAAATGATAATTTTGCAACTACAACTTTTCATATACTCAGAGATAAATACAAACAATTATTAACATCTCATTGTACTTATCTTTATTATTAATTTTTAATACATATGACCATTCATTATACGAACTGTAACTATTTATTGCATAATTTATTGTGTGTAAGAAACTATAAAAATCGATTATAACATTTTCTCGAGTCTTTCGTGCAACTTTTCAACAACCCCAGGTCACAAACGTGCTCATCGAATACGCTTCAATCGCAAGAGGGTCAAAACAGGATACGATTCCCGCGGTAGGGGAAGGGAGGGGGAGAGGGGAGGGGGCCGCGGTCCCCGTTACGAGCGCAAAATATCGAGAGGGAGCAGCGAAATGTCGAGTTGGAGCGTGTTAAACGCACAGAAGAAGGGATGGCTCGCTTCCTGGAAAGCTGGGGCTGGGCACCTGTCCCTCAGGGACTGCCAACCCGGACGAGGGCAGGCGGGCCCCGTATTTTCACACCGCGGCGCGGGATGAATGAGCACCGCTGTATTGTTAAATATATCATCACGTGCGTTTCATCCGTTTGCAACGTCGCGTCGCTCCGAAATTGTTGGCTCGCCTTTGCTGTCAACTGGACAGTTGTCAACCTCGCGGAGTGGGGCGGTATTCTTTCATGCTTCCGACCTGACGATAAAGAAAAAAATAAAGAAAAAAATAAAGAAAATTGCATCTCGACGAGACGAACGGTGGTAGTTTCGAGGAATGACGATCGTTTCCATCGAGAGAATCGTGGAGTACTCTTGAAGAGTTCGTGAAGTTGAACCCGATCGACGGCGATGGTAGTCGATATTTTCAAGACAGATAGTAAAGCAAACTGACACGAGAGTACGGTAATGTCGGACGTCAAGGGAAACGGAGCAGCTAAAGCGATCCCTCGAGGAGGATGATCATGTAGAACGATGACATCGGCGTCGACGCTGAGGCGCATATAAACAAAAGTTTCGTTGCGAGCGATATGCGACGACGCGACGCGTCCAACGCGCCGGCGCTCGGCGTCGTTCGGCGTTTCTGTTGCCTAGCAGCAGCGACCCGGCAGTCGCGGGATACACGAATACATAGAATTTTATGTACTTACCGGATACCGTAGGCACGCAGTGATGAAATGTGGTGAACACCAGCAACGCGAGCAATAACGGTCCGACCGTGAGCGCGTAATCCAATCTTGGCCGTGGTAGCGACATGATGCCGTGTAAATATTATTATTACTTTTTTTTTTGTTATCCACACACGTCAAGTAGACACACACTCATCGGAAGGGAGCACGGGCGCACACACTCGGGGAAACGAACGGATGGACGGACGAACGAACGAACGAACGAACGAACGAACGGATGGACGCGAACGGACGGACGGACGGACACTCACCGGCCCGACGCACACTTGTTCGGTATTATTAGTGTATTACGGTATTACCGCGCGCCGTCACTCGACTGGGCGCATTGTACGCGACGCGCGTCACCAGCGATCCAGCGGATACGTCACCAACCGAGTCCCGGTGTGCACTACGTGCTCGCGCGGTTACGGGGAAAAAAAGCATACGGCACGATGTAAACGAACACGACCGCGTCCGAAACACTTCTGGGATCCCCTATTGTTCGCTTAACGCGCTGAAAGTAGTTCCGTGATGCGCGCGCACCTGCCGCCGTGCGCTGTATCGCTGCGCCAATGCGGGATGGCCGAACATGTGCGGCCAATCAGCGCGCGGATACAACGGCATACTGGCCGCGGCACGCCTCTCCTCGCGCACCGTCAACTTGTTCGAACACCAACATTTCCGAGGGGATGATTCGAATTCAACAAGCTCAATCCCAAAGCGAATCCCAACAGCTCGCGCTAACTTCGTTCTATACAGATGGAAAATGAAAAAAATAACCTGTTTATGTATTTATTTATTCACTTAGTATGTAGAATTAACCCTTCGCTCGTAATATAAGACTTTAAAAACGTCTCGATTTTTGGGGATTATAAATTCTATAAAAATATATAAAAATATATAGATATATATTTAAATAAGAATCTTATATTTAAATAAGAATCTCTAAGAAATATGTAAAATACAATCTAATTTCTATGATGATAGAAACTCATTATTCGAATTTTCACGAACGTACAAGAATTTTTTCTGATTTTTATATTTTACATACCTGTGAAAGCTTTAAGAATCAGTTAATTTTATTCTCATAAAAATTGAACTGTATTTACTTGCTTTTTTTCTATAGATTTATATTAACATTAAGAAACCAAAAAAAAAGAGGGGGCTACAAGTCTTTATTAAAAATTATTATATAAAATTAAATAAAACGTTGAAATATAAAAATTAAACAAAAGAAATAAATATATCATTAAGTAAAAATTTATTCTAATATGCTAGCAGTAAACAAATCGATCACACTTGGATCATTTTCAGTGTTAAACATACATATTTATTACAGTCGATAAAAACAAAACGTAATAAATTTTCTATTTCGCTCTCTAAACAGATGCTGGTAACATGAAAAATAAATATAATAAAATGTATAAATATAATAATATAATAAAATGTTCACAATAAATAATTATAAAATATCGAAAAAAGAAACATACGCATAATAACAGCTACTTGCAATCAATCACTGCTTATACTCAATAGTAGTAAAATGATAAGCTTAAATGTCTTTAAATTTAAGGTAAAAACAGAGAACGTATGAAATAAATTCCTGTAGATAAAATATAATATAACTAAATTATGTAAACGCAAGATTATTGTTACAATAAAAAAAACCAACAAGGAAAAATTGTTTGCAAGGAAGAATAGCGTACAAACAATTTAATATATTGAGAAAATAAAAAGCAAAATTAATAAAAGTTAAAATTGGCAAAAGTATATCTATATATTAAATGAAATCATAATTTAGTAACTAAAATTAATATGAATAAATATCTTAAATGTAATAAACCCAGAAGTTTCTTAAATTAAAAAAATAAAAGTTTCAGGTATAAACATTCAGTTGAAGAGACAACGCGAAAAGAAATAAAACGAATGTTTTCTTCGGTATTATGAGACATAATAAAATCACAAATTGAACATTCAAGGAAGGAAGGAAAGGATTATTAGAAAGTAGTGGGAAGTAAGAGGGGATAGATGTGTGGAAGAAGTCGTGGAAGGAGTGAGTAAAGAAAAAGAGGAATCAAGAAGGCGAGAGAGATTGGATAATTTGTAGATAAAATTCAGACAATGATTCTGTATCGTTTTGTTTATTTAAGCCCCGATTTTGTCTTTTTATGTGAATTAGAAATCAATCTCTTATTGGGAAGATTTACTATTTAAAATCGTCACTTTATTCTATCTAAATTATGATTGAAATTAATACGGTGATCGAATATGACATCGGAGGAATCCGTTTTTTTTGTTGATATCTGAAATATGTTCAGACATATTCTCGTATTTAATTTTCTTTTTGTTTGGCCGACATAGCCTCGCAATCATTATATGAGATCTTATAGACACACATTTTGATTAGAAAGTAATTCTAACTTGTCCTTTCCTCTCTTCTCTAAAACTTTTTAAAGTGTTGGTAATGGAAAATACTAATTTACAATGAAACATGTTGGATATAGGAGAGAAACTTTCGGAGATATAGATTTGACATAAGGAACTCTCTTTGTGAAAAAAAATTTTTCTTTGATTTATGAGATATGTGTAGTCTGTTTATTATGTATGTGAAATTTTGATCATTTTTTTATACTGGAAAAAATAAAGGAGAGAGGATAGCCATTATTAAGAAAAATATACTTCTTAGATTATTATGTTGAAACCGAGGATGTGATAATAGAAACATTTTTTTTGTCTATAAAACTGATAATTGTGCCTCTTTTGTAACAAAGAGGATGATTGGAATTAAAATTAAGGAACCTTCCAGAAAATGTTGTTTTGTGATATGTATCGAAAATAATTCTCTCACTATCAATAATTAAAGTCACGTCAAGAAAATTCAATCTATCGTCGATGCCAATCTCTATAGAATTGTAATCGTGTATGTAAAGAAAAATAAAGTTAAAAATATAGTTATGTTAAATCTCCGAAAGTTTCTCATCTTATATCCAACATGTTTTATTACAAATTAGCATTTTCCATTATCAATATTTTAAAAATTATAAGAGAAGAAAGGACAAGCTAGAATTACTTTCTAATCAAAATGTGATCTATAAGATCTCATGTGATGATTGCGAGGCTAGCTATATCGGTCAAACAAAAAAATAATAAAATATGTGAACATATAATATTTCAGATATCGACGGAATAAAAAACGAATTCTCCATCTGTCATATCCGATCACCATATTAATTTCAACCACACAATTTCAGATGGAATGCAATGAAGATTTTAAATAGTGAATCTTCTTACAATAAGAGATTGATTTCTGAAATGGTTCACATATAAAAAGGGCTTAAATAAACAAAACGACACAGAATCGTTGTCTGAATCTTATCTACAGGTTATCCAATCTTTCTCGCCTTCTTAATTCCTCTTTTTCATTATCACTCCTTCTTCCACACTTCTATCCCCTCTTACTTTCCATCTCCCACTACTTTCCAACAACAATTCTTTCCTTCCTTCCTTGAATGTTCAATTTGTAATTTTATTATGTCTCATAACACCGAGAAGCCATTACATCGTTTTATTTCTTTTCGTGTTGTCTCTATTTTCAATTGAATGTCTGTACCTGAAACTTTTATTTTTTTGACTTAAAAAACTTCTGGGTTTGTTACATTTAAGATATTTATAATTAATTTTAGTAATTGCTAAATTATAATTTTATTTAATATATGAATATACTTTTGGCAATTTTAATTTTTATTAATTTTGCTTTTTATTATCTCAATATATTAGATTGTCTGTATGCTATTCTTAACAATTTTTCAAAACCTTGTTGGTTTTTTTTATTGTAACAATAATCTTGCGTTGACATAATTCAGTTATATTATATTTTATCCAGGATCGAATTTATTTCATGCGTTCTCTGTTTTTATCTCAAATCTAAGGACATTTAAACTTATCATTTTACTACTATTGACAGTATAAGCATTTCAGTGATTGACTGCAAGTAGCTATTATTAT
>NW_017259183.1:4362395-4363173 GCF_001594045.1 Atta colombica | reverse complement strand
ATATAATAAAATTATAATTATATAATAAAATGTGAACATATTATATAATATTTGTTTTTCATGTTACCAGCGTCTGTTTTTAGAGAGCGAAATAGAAAATTTATTATGTTTTGTTTTTATCGACTGTAATAAATATGTATGTTTAACACTGAAAATGATCCGAGTGTGATCGAAACGTTTGTCTACTGCTAACATATTAGAATAAATTTTTACTTAACGATATATTTGTTTCTTTTATTTTTGTTCAACTTCTTATTTCGATGGTTTATTTAATTTTATATAATAATTTTTGGCTCATAACCTCCTTTGTTTCTTTGGTCTTTTAAAATTATAAGTCTTAATTACTAATAGATATATTAATATTAATTAATTTGAAACATTTGAAGTAAAATAATATTCATCCTCCATTAACAATGTGAAACTTTCGTTCTCCTTCATGTTTTTCAAACATTAGTTGAGAAACCGGAGCCAATTGTCACAGTTTTTGATCAGTGGTTTTTAGAAAAAAGTAGATGCATAATTTTAAAATTTTTATATACGTTATAATATATCTACATCCTTTAGATATTAAAAAAATATTACTCTTGAATTCATTGTAAAAATAAGTTATTTAATTTTAAATGAAGCTATGAAAATATAACAATTAGCCTCGATTACTCCGAATTGATTGTCACACGTTTTAGGATTGAGAAGTAATATATTTGTTATGGACTACTTATAAAAAACAAATTTTATTTTAATGTAAGTTCTATTTTTTAGAAAATAATAGTAATTATAG
>NW_017259183.1:4350788-4362295 GCF_001594045.1 Atta colombica | reverse complement strand
ATATATTTATATATATTTATATGAAATATAATATATTTGTAAACATATTCTTTAAAAATGTGTCAACTAAAGATTAAAATTGATTATCACCTAATCTTCTGTTTTTTTCTTTTTCGAAGAACTCTGAACTAGTTCTGAACTAGTGCAATATATGTTAGAATTATGTGAAACAAACTACAAGTTGTCATACTCACTCTAACTTATTGCATGAGTGTACACCAGTTCAGAACTTGGTATTGAAAAAGAATAGGCCTCTTTCTCATTTTGATCAGTCTACTCCATAATCATTTTTAATAAAAGAGACTGTATTCTTTAACTTTGTCAAGATAATGATTAATTAATTGTAGCAAAAAGCTTTTTCTAAGATAAGTATGTCATTTTCTATGAAAACAAGGATATTACGATTAATAATGTCAAAGACTTGTCGAACAACAAAATAGACGGAAAGAAAAACTTTCTCACTATTTTATTTTCTTAAAAGTCATAAATAATATTTGAAAAAATAAACTAGTGCACCAAATTAAAAATCAAAAGTCAAATATGTGTTCTCTCTATTCTCTTTACCAAATTAAATTCTATCAAATTAAAAAGTAAAATCCAAGTGATAATAAAAATATATATATTTAAAACTCGAACGGGCAAGTGAAAATAACTCCGCGGTTTTTCTTTACGTTTTCTTAAAAAGTTTATTCTTCAATTTCTTACATTAGTCTCGTACATTTCAGCTCGTTTCGAGCAATCTTCAACGAATAATGTTTGAATGTTCGTGATTAACTTTTTCGCATAATTCATTATTGGTTCGCAATGGATGTAACCTCAATCCTAGTAGGCTTTTTCCATTGTTTGCCAGAATGAAAAGTTTTGTTTAGCGATTTTTATTACAATTTTTGTCAGTACTTATGATTGTCAGTGCTTTAAGTCTGTCCTCTGCTATGTCAAAACTTATATTGCCCGAGAGTCCTGGTTTACTTTTGTTTTTAAAATCCAAGTAGTACTCTCTTTATCATTTACTTAACTTTAATGATATATCAAAGATGTATAAAAGATTTGATATCAACAACTGGCGCCAAGTTAAATCTCATAAAATTAATTAAAGAATATAATTCAAGTAATGCTACCTTTTTATACAATGAAATCTAAATATTGTATATCGTTGAATTCCTACTGAAGAATCTTCCGATCCTTTAATTCTTCCTCTCAAAAGAAATTATATTACAATTCATTCCAACACATTTCTCTTTCAACTAAATTAGTAGCTATTTAATTCTATTTTAAAACATTATTATATATCACAAAATTACATTACCTTGCTCAATTTAAGTGTTACCGTAAAAAATTAAAGAAATAATAGTATAAAATAAAAGGTTTAATTGAAATAGAAAAAATTTTTATGTAAAAACACTTGGCGCTGCTAAATCCCGATACAATAACATAGTAATAAAACATGGATGTAATATTTAGAATAAGAAAAATAAGAAACATTTCCATAAGAGTAAAAGTATCCAGCGTATGTATATGTGCAATTGAGTTATACTGAATTATCCGGAAAGTTCGTGCTGACTAACCGACTATATAATTTAATAAATGTATACTAAAATTTAAATTTTCTGCGTTTCAATTTTCCTTCAACGGCACGAACTTTCCGAACCTAATACAATCGTGTAAATGATAAAAGTTGTGAAAGCTATTAGGTTTAAGTGTAAGATAAATAAATTTGAACATGTAAGATATTACGAAAAAGAAATAAATTTTATTTTTATTAAGTGTTGAGGAAAATGGTCTGGTTGGATTAAATAGTAATTCTTGTGAAAAATGGATCAATCAGAACTTTCTGATTAAATTTACTATCTATTATCAGAATTCTAGTCTCAACTAGAATTCTGATAATTAATCTGTTAAAAATAAGAATTCTAGTAGATTGAAATACTGTATCAACTAGAATTCCGGTTATTTTAATTAGAATTCTAATAAATTTAATCAGAAAATTTTGATTCATTCATTTTCAATCAGAAATTTTTTTTAGTGTAACATTCAAATTAAAAATTCATTACTACTTTTATAAAATTATCTTTTACCATTTATTATTTATTTTTATTAACTACTATTATAATTTTCAAATTATTTTCATATTAAATCTAACAGCACTACCGCGTTTCCTAATATACAATTTTTTTGTTGTAAATTATTTTATACAACAAATTAATATAATATTATATTAATAATCTATAAAATAATAGATTAAATAAGAGATTTTCAAAGTAAGAGATTTTTCTACTATGTACTAATTGAATAAGCATTTTGATAATCAACCTCGTATGATAACTGGTCCCGGTTTCTTCTACAGACACTAAAGCTTTTAAAGATGCTATTATTAAATTGCTTTTCAATTTAATTTGTAATATATTACTACTTCAGTTTAGCGCATAATTACGTTTCAAGGCTGAAAATAATTTCGGCACAGTTTGCAGAACAGAGTGTGTGTGTGTGTGTGTGAGTGTGTGTGTGTGTGTGTGTGTGTGTGTGTGTGTGTGTGTGTGTGTGTGCGCGGCGTGTGTACGCGTATGTGTAAACACACTCACGCACGCACGCACGTACGTTACTTTTTTCCTCTTTTACAGATTCGAAAATCCTTTTTCAGGATTAAAATATATACGCATTAATACGCATTAATAAAAAATTTCAAAATTAAAATCTTAAGAAAAACTTTTTGTCACTTTCGGCATAAATTGCACCTCACAGACACGTATTAATGCATATATTTTAATTTGGGAAAGAATTGTCGAGTCTGTAAAAGAAGAAAGTAATTGTTATATAGAAATAATTTAATCGATAATACAAACTTTAGAATCCCGATAATACAAACTTTAGAATCCCTAGAGATTTTATAGCTATAAGAATATGTAATAAAAAATGAAGAATTCCATTAAAAAAATTTTAGGTAACCTTGATTTGACCTTAAGGATATTTTTTCAAAGTCAACCAACTTCTTTTCTCCTTGAAACTTTTGTCTAAAACATTTTTGCCTTAAACTTACAAATTCTGAGAAAATCGATTAGATAATTAAAAGGGTGGTCCACCCTGTATAGGGGAAAGTGGGAGAATTGTCCGTCATTGCTGTGACGTGATTTTTGAAGTTGAAATCAACATAAACACGAAAATACAAATTATAAACATTCTTCCATCGGTGTACATTCTCATATTGAATATTTTTTCATTTGATAATATTTGGCAAAAAGTAAAAAAAGCAAAAGCGAAAAAATTTTTTGCACGCCAGATAATTGTGCGCAAAGTAAAAATCGTAAGAAATTAGTATAAAATTAATAAAATAAAAATTAGTAATTAGAAAGGTCAAAAAACACGAGCAACGTTTATTGGATATTTAAAAATAAATTAGTTTATTACAATATATATTAAGAATTAAACTAGTTTTTTATTTATAAATTAATTGGAAACATTTCGATTGTATTAACTCTTTTTCAGTGCACAAAAAATAATTAAACAAAAAATAATTAATTGGAAAGAAAGATACAATATAAGAACATGAAGTCATATCACAGGTTGAACAATAAATTTAACATTACAAATAAAATTAGTAAGTCTTTAATGTCATCTTATTGTCAAGTGAATTTAATTTCGTCGTTAAAAATTTTATTTCAGCGAAAAAAAACAGAATCTAAAGTTAAAATTCTATTATTAGAGTCATCTTCAGAAAATTGAATTGCAAAAACCCAAGTCAAAAAATTGAATAAATATAAAGAAATAAACTGTGAATATGTGCTATTGAAGACTTCATGCAATATCTATAACGCAGATAAATGAATAACAATTCATAATTCGCGTAATGATGCAAATTACTTTTCCAATCTTAGCGCTATTTCAACGTTTAATTAGTTATCATTATAGTTATAAAAAATTGCAACGTCATTATCAAATTGTTATTATAAAATGTAATAACGAAAGAAATAACGGAATAGAAACGTTTCTATTCCCTGATTATAGATATAAGTATATATATATATGTTTCGAAAGAAATATTAATTATATTTATATAATTTATATAAGAAAACTAATTTAAAAAATCAATTTATAGTTGTTAAGCGCTTAACGCAAATATTAGAATTAAAAGTTGAACTACTGTAAGCAGTTCATATTTGTGTCTCTATTGAAAAATAGAGGCTAATTGCTGAACCGGAATAATTAATGTGGTGCTTTATTCACGGATTCTTAACGATGAATCCCATTATATCTCATGTGAAAGATGTCTTTAATTAACACTTGATATTTCTTTTTTCTATGACGTTGCTCTAATTTTCGTACGCGAATAGTCAACCTTAATTAGACCACGAGTATGAAAAATGTTCTATATCTACGATTAAACATTTTAGTCATTTTTCGTACAAGAATTCTTAAGAAAGAATTCTTGAGAATGTAAAGATTATAAATGAGCATGAAAATTCTTGCATTTTTCTAAGAAAATCAATACAGTTTATTATAAATATACTGTCAATTTTAATTATAATAAAATTTATTGTAATTACACATTAAATTAACTTAAATAATAAATAACGTAATCACTCTCTAAAGTCACTGTAATTGTAAGTAATCTATCAAACAACCAGAGCTTTCAAAATATTGTATTTCTATAAACTGAATAAATAACTCTCACACATTGGCTATTACTATATAAAACAATGTAACATATAAAACTATGACACATAATAGTTTGATCTTTTAAATCGAGTGTTGACATTTCTTGAATTGCATCTCTTGTTTGCAGATGCAATATAAATAAAGTTGAAATCAGTGTCGATATTATCATTACTATCTCTTAGCAATTACTGCGTTGCACCGATGTGCAACAAGTCGCGGTCGACGCACCGAGAGAAGCATATAGCGCGCGATCATTAATTAACGCGCTCGGCCGCGCTTGATTGCGTGTAACGCGAAATTCATCGCGGCTAAAGCCTTAACCGCCGGACGCCTTAACGAATACAAATGCGGAATTATAATTCGGTGAACCCGGTCTTAAGACCGTACTCCGTTAAGGAGCGAGAAAGGAAGGGGCACACAGGGCAGGCAGGGACCTTTACGAATAATCTTCTTTACCCCTTTGTACCCCTCACAGCACGCGAGATGCATGCCACGGAGCTGCAAACACGCGCTTCCCATTGGCCTTATTAATGATGCCATTAACCTTATCATCGAACTGCAAACATCTGCGCCCAGCGACGACGATATAGCGCGGCCACGGTACAATTGTCTTGTGGTGCGCAACGGCGGTTAGCGTTCAATTGATGAGATTCGTCACTGAAAACAAAGGAGAAACGGAACTGTGTATATAATTACACGCACCATTACACATAATTGCGCAACAATTTACTCATCGAAATAATGTGACGTATATTATGGAGGAATGTTACTTCTTACAGTTTCTTTTTTACATAATTTTAGATAAATTTTAAATAATCTAGTAGTGTCAATTTAAAGCAATGCAATGTGTTTTACATAAATGTAAATGCCTTTTAGCGAAGTGAATGGTAATTAAAACAAAGTATTTATTTTATAAGGTAAAATTAAATATAAAAACTGCAAAAATGATTTGAAGCATTCTACATAAAAAAAGGAAACTAAGTATTATACCGTTTATTACCGTTTATTTATATACCGTTTAATTCTTCTAAGATATGTTTAATACATTCAATGCGAATATAAAATTAGTGATGACAGAAAAAGAATTCTTTTCGCCGACTATCACACGACACTCGTATCATGAACAAGAGCTCTAATCTCAAATATCAAATTATGATTAACAAAAATTATAAGTTATCTCCTGCAAAAACATCAGAACAAAGAAAACCATTATGAAAGATGTTTGATTCCAGCAGGATTCTTATGTGTTTAGAACATTTATATTTCAAAAAAAAGTTTAAAATGTATTTTAAATAAACATTTGTTTTACACAAATTTTAAATGTATTAAAACCCGATCTATAATTGTGTAAACATTATTGTAAGTGGTAAACATTATAAGTGGTAAACATTATTGTAGTTGTAATGTAGTTGTAATAATTGATCAATCATAGTAGAATACGAGTAGAATATCCGACTGTGATGAGTGGATTCTTATAACTATTTCGTACAGCTACTTACAACTACATTTATGCAATTATAGATTTGACTTATAAAAGTGTATTGAATTAAGGGTACATTCTGATGTAAACATACTAAAAATAAGGCCTTCTTTGGAATTTTTCTTAAAGAAAACTATAAGACGTACGATTCTAATTTTTTACATATTTCTTTAAACATGTCAATATATGAAAAAAATTTTTACAGCATTATTTTCATACCAAAAAATTCCAAGAAATTAGTTGAGAGGCGCAAAAAATGAGATAAAACGGTTAACATGATATCTCGAGAACCAATAGCCTGAAATCAAAAAATAAAATTTTTTCTTAAAGTTTATTTGCGTGCTATCCTGAAATTATTGAAAAATATTGAAAATTCGCGAGTTGGCACGTGTTTTTACAAAATGTTTTTTTTTCTCAAAAAAATTGCATAAAAGAATTTAATTTTTTTAGTGAAACCGGTTTATTCTAATTTACGCGATAGCTCAATCTATAAATACAACGCTGCAAGAATTTTTTTAATCAGTCGGTTAATTTTTTCGAAATCGTGTCAATCGTCCAAAAAAACCTTTCAAGAAAAACGCGTTTAAAGTTTTTTTTACAGATTTTTTAAAAATAAAATGATAATTAAACTATTTATTATTAATCGGCGATTTCATAAAGTAAACCTTCAATTTCCTCAAACATTTCTTGTTCAGCTGATTGTTGTTTTGAGTGATCCTTCCTAAGCTGCGCTTTAATAAATCATCTTCAGTTAAACTTTCATAAACATTTAATCATAGCTTGAACATCATCTTCATATGGTGGCTTATGCTCGCATCTCTTTCTGAGCTTGCAAATATCTATCGCAGTATTAATGTTAGAAATCAGTAGAAACTTGTGATAAAAACCTGCCCAGATTTCTTTCCTCATATTTTCTACAGAATCTGACATTGAATTGCTAAATTTTAGTAGGTAGACATTTCTCTAATAGTTTTCTCAGTGAAATTTGCTTCTTTCTTTTTCTTTTCGATACCTGCAGTGTCTTTCTTCTTTTGTTTTCATAGCAAAGTAATCTGTTTTTTAACGTCCATTAAACGTTTGTACATGTTCGCGTTCATGTAAAACACACTCCAATTTGTTTATTAAAAACTCAATGCCATTCCAACTGCCGTTCCAAAACAGTTTTGAATGTTTTTGAGTCGCCATCTTTAATGTAATTTGCATACCTCACAAGCACCGTGCAATGCTTGTGATCTCTGAAATATTTCAACAACTCCGTCAACTTCCATTTTGCCAGAACTTCCTTCGTGATAAACTTTTCATTTTTCTTTATAAACATTCTACACATATCGTACTCCGATGTGCCAATTTTTTTTTCCAAATCGTACATTCAGAATAGTAGCTCAACTTCACTACAAGATTTAATATTTTATTCGTGTACTTTTTGATCAAATAAAGAAGTATAGTATATCTTTTTATCCACATTCTACCTCCAGAAACATTCAAATCATTTAGTTGCAGAATTTTTCACTACTTTTTCTCTACTTTTCGTCTTTAGCTTTTTTAATAACAGATTCGAAAACAGATTTCGAAGTTACTGAAATATTATTCCATAGTATTCACTATTATATCATGAATTCTAATGCCTAACAGTCTCATTACAAAAACGAACTTTCGATTTATTTTGAATATATTATTGATAAATGGAGAAGAATTAAGCTTAGTTTCTTTGCAAGAACATGAAACTTATAAATAAAATCCAAGAAATCATTCACTTAATTTTGTAAAACTAATATCTCCATTGCAATCTTTACACTTTACTAATTGTGCCAAAGGTATGAAAATGTCAAAAAATAAAATAATGCAATAATGAGAGGATTCACTCCGATGCTGAATTGCTTCTTTCCATTGAATTTTTCTGTAGAAGTGAATTGTGAATTCTGTCGAGATTTCAATAATATATCGATTTTCGTGGAACTTCGGTTCGATGGAACTAGATCGATCACTTCTTGGTTGGATTGACTTCCTTTTCGATCCAAAGACATGATTACAGCTTTAAATACAACTTTACGCTACGAAAATTGAACGAAAACTGAAACGCCAAGACTATTTCGTTTTGCTCGAACGATAAGGTTTTTTATTTACGCATACCTTTAAATTTTTCTATGTAACAATATAGGATTCCTTTTGAATTTCCAAGCAGCTGCTCATACCAACTGTTTGTCTAATCCCCTTATTCAGCCCCGCTACCTGCGCTCCGAACGCCGTACCCTTCGCCCTTCTATCTACACTTCGAGCGCCGCTCAACTTTTGATTGTAGAATCGTTAATTCTTCGAATTTCTTTCTGAAATTTTGACATTTTTGTATTCTTGAAAGTATTCATTTTTGTACAATCGAAAAATGCAATAAAAAATATCGATCAGGTTATTAAATTGAAACAAATTCTATTTTTTTAATTTTTTTTTTTTAATTTTACACCAGAATACCCTTAATATGTTTAAAAAAAAAATGGTTAATATAATTTTATTACTATAATAATATAAAAGCGGGCTACAAGCCTAATATAAAAATTTTTTTTTAATAATATAAATAGTTAAATCACAAACAAAAACAATGGTCTATAACAAATGTTTCGTACTCGATCAGGTCATTTTCAATATTAACAAATTCGATTATGAACTTACTTACAATATAAAATATAAAATATAGCTAAATAAAAAGACATATAAATTAAAAATAAGTTCTGTAGTATTTTAAAAAATTAATAATGTCTCTAGATCCTAAGTTGTCGCAATATATAAACGTTGTGTTGATCCTTCTAGTATTTGGTAAATAATAATATACAATCTTCGTACGCATCCAATACTTCCAAATTAAACGAAATTTGCATTTGAATGATATTCTGTTAAAAATAGTATTATAACTTATTAACAATTACATTCACATGTAAATGTTAATAAGATTCGTAAACTATATTATGTTAAAACTTAAAGAATCAATCAATGGTATTATAACCTATTAATAAATAAATTAACGTGTAAATGCTAATAATATAATATAAATGCCATGATTAATAAAATAGCAGAAAAAGTAGTCATTTTAATAAAAATATATATATTGGAACAAATTTACAATTAAAAATGAAAGTATTTCTTAACGAGAGACAGTATGAGACAATCTTAAGGAAACAAAAATCAATAAAACGAAAATGAAAAAATTGGAAGGGATATAGAGAAGGAAATATGGAAGGGAATAACAATATAAGAAGGAAAGAGATTATGAAGGGAAAAAATTGTATGATTTGTAGATATGATTCTGGCAAAGATTCTGTTTCTATTTGTCTGTTTAATCCCTGTCTTTGTCTTTTAATATGTACCATCTCAGATATAAGTCTTTTATTGTAGGATGGTTCTTGATTCAATATTTTAATGTCATTTTTTAAAATTATGATTGTAATTAATACGATCAGTTATATCACTGTAAGAGTACCTGTTTCTTTCCTTATATTTAAAATGTGTTCATATATTTTGATTTTCAGCTGTCTTTTGGTTTGACCGATATAACTTGCATCACAATCATCACATGAAATTTTGTAGACTATATTCTGATTCGAAAGTTTATGATCCTTTCCTCTTCTTATAAATCCTTTTAACGTATTAGGAATAGTAAAAGCCAATTTGCAGTAAAATTTCATGGTTAAAGATATAAAACTTTCAGATAGATTTCACATAAGAAATTGTAAAATATTTTTCTTTTGCTTATAGATGAGTATCATGTGTATTATTATTGTGGATATGAAATCTCAATCTTTCATCAATTTTAGAAAAAACGAAAGAAAGAGGATAGATATTATTTAGTAATATGTGAATGGCAATTATTAATACATTGTTTTTGTTTATGATTTAACTGTTTATATTATATAAAAAAAAATTTTATATTAGGCTTGTAACCCTCTTTTATATTATTATTTTATTTTATTGAGCCTTTTGACATATTTTGATTTATTAGTATAAAGTTTTGATTTATTAGTATGAAGTTTATATTATTATAATTTTCATTTATACTCTGCAACACTGTATTTAATTTATATTTTTATGATAAACAAAGAAAAGAAACTTTTTATAATGTACTGACCCATACTGAATGTATATATCAATTATAACATTTTTTTTATTAATAAATAAATTAATTGGTCAAAAAAATGACGTCATTATTACATCTTAAATAGATTATATGAAGTCAATAATTTAAAATGACTAACTATCGACGTTAAAATAACGATAGCTATCTTGGATGTTACTTTTATAAAATTATATGTTTATTAACATATAAAAGTATACAAAAAATAATTTTCTAAACAATTGACTTATATTTATTTACTTATTTTCATAACGACGTTCAGCAGGTGAATTACAATCCCTGGTCTGGAAATAACAAAAATAACAAAAAGAATGTTACAGTCGATCTTTATAATGTAATACTTAATGACGAATAAATGGCCAATTGTCGATGTACTAATAAATTATTAGTGATAAATTAATAACGTTTCATACATTAATTCCGTTAATAACACGAAAATAATGATGTATTTTTTATGTCAGTTTTTATGGCATTGTGTGAGTGATAAGAAATATAAGAATTCACATAATTTTTGCGATGTTTAGACGTCAAGGAGTTTATTATGGTTAAAATAAGATGGAAATTACAAAAGTATTTGAATTTACTAGAATATTTATATTTTCAACACCTAGCAAATTTGTTCATTTTTGTAATTTTCACTCCGTCTCAGGTATAGATTCGTTATAAGAATAACTAATTAATGATGCCAAATGGTTGACGCCTTGCTACTGTCAATAACACAAAAAAAATTATGTATTTTTGATAACGCCTTATGACGTTACGTTCCTGTAACAAATTCACATCATTTTTACAATGTTTGGACGCCATTTTAAACGTCACATTCGTCATAAGAACTGACTATTAATGACATTAAATAGACGACACCTTGCTACCTGGGATTATATCACTTTGCTTCTTATTCCTCTAACTTTCTTTTATGAAAAAAAAAGAAGAACGAGTACTTAAATCATATTAAGTACATATATATCCCATATGATCTATATACAGAATGTACCAGAAAATTAAATGATTTAATGATATAACAATTTATGCGCTCTGTATTCTTGTTTTAAACATACTTTTTTAAAAATATTTAAAAAATATATGATTAAAAACATCTTTTAATAAAAAATTTGATTATCTTATACGTTAAACTTCTGTTTTTAAGAAATTTAACGTACAACAATTTAGAGACGTAATGTATACAAGCAAAAATTTTGAATAAATTATGTACACATCTGTGCAATATACAAAATTATATATATATATATATATATA
>NW_017259183.1:4348294-4350691 GCF_001594045.1 Atta colombica | reverse complement strand
ATTTATATAAATATATGAAAATATAATAGTTTTTTATTTAATGTTTTTTTATATTATAGACGATTTAGTAGACGATTTAGTTTCTAATTAGATAATAAGTTCAAAGTTCTAATATTTACAAGTTATACTGAAAAAAGAAGTATTTAATTTTAAGATATTAAAATATTTTATTCTTGTTTCTATTTCTTAAACACTTAAAGATGTTTTAATTTTAAACTTTTTCAATAGACAAACACTACATGTTTGGATTTAAAACGCATAGTGGATTTAAAACCCGTAGTGTTTTGTCTATTGAAAAAGTTTAAATACTTAAAACATCTTTAAGTATTTAAAACACATGTGTGTGGAAGAACAAAAATACAACACATTAATTTTTATAATGTAATCTTTGATAATTTTACCTTTTCTTTATTCTTTAAATTATGCACTTCATATAACATCAATTCTTGACATATGACTGAAAAATCAACTTCTAGTCGTCCGGACGACGACGGTATTATTAAGTCGATACGTTGTTCTATGTGGACACCCTTTCTCATTCGCGAAATCATGTCCGAACATCTGATTCTATCCGCTACTGAGAACAAGTTAAATGAGCTCAATAAAAAGATTGTTGAGATCAAGAAGAAAATCCAGTTGTCAGGTAACGGCTCATACAAAACATCCTTCGCTAATTTATAGCGTTCCTGACATAGACAACTCTTCACGAGTCAGTGCTACAAAATTGCTCTACGACAAAGTTGCAGAGTCAGAGCTTACTCTTATATAAGGTGTACTACTTCTATCGTTTTACTTCATAGTGACAAATTTTCCTAAATGTTTTAAATTAATTTGTTTTATTTTTTCAATTAAAAAAATTGTTTAATATTTATGAAGCACTTATTTTCAAGTAATTTAGAATAACAAACATCTATAGAATTTCTTTAAAAAAAAAAATAAAAAAATAAAACAAACACCTATAATTAATTCAACTTAAATAGAAATTTAATTTGTTCTTTTACACTTTTCTTATATGTTATTTTATATTTCTGTTAAATATTTTAGAGTGGACATTTTTCTGATATTCTAAAAAAGTAGATAAAAATAAAAATTGAAATATTACAAAATTATGAAAAAGTTTTCAGTCCAAGAATAGTGCGTTGAAATGCAGTGTAAGTAAAACACCATATATTTTAATCTTCATATTTGTTACACCATACTGCAAGGCGTGCAACCAAAAAGAGACAGCTCACTGACATTTCAGAATCGTGATCGTATTATACAAAGATAAATATGAACAAGTCGAACTGGAATAACCAGTATCTGAGATGGCACGTTTCGCGCATATAAAAATAATAACTCAAAAGTAGATTGAAAGGGAGGAGAAGGGCAAAATCAGATGAGATACAATCAATTAAATTGCGTGTCATAGGACAACACTAGAAGATTATATTTCCATTGCATAATTATTGGTCGAGATAGATTATCATTCCGTTAAATATAGAAGGGAAAAAATTGTAAAAAAGTGTGGTTAACATACAATAATTCTATAATTTCATCAACATATAACTTAAAAATGCAAAAAATTTGTTACCTACAAATAGAGACAATATTTTAATTAGATATTTATATTAATTCACGACCGGAAAAATCAAATATTTATTGATATTATGTCCTTCTGTATATATTTTTGTGCTGTATCATCATATTAAATGATTTTACTTTAATTAAATTATTTACGAACAACATTTAATAATAATTAATAATAATTTAATTGAATTTATTTAATACAATAATAATAATTAATAATTTAATTGAAATTATAGTCTTTCGTGTGTGTGTGTGTGTGTGTGTGTGTTTATGTGTATTCAAGAAGTCTATATTTCAAAATAGGATTCTAATATATAATAATAAAAAACATTTAATTTCAGTCTTTATTATTTTATTATTCTCCTTTCTTTTTATACTTAAATTTCTTTTGTTCTCTTTTCAAATTTTATTTTATTCCATTTATATTTTTAGTATATTTTTAGTTTATACTATTTAACAAATTACAATTGACTTAGTTTGAATAATTTTCATTAATTGATTATGCAATTAATTAATTATGCAGTTTTCTAGACAAATTGATAATTGGACAACAAAATTTTTAATTAAATTAAAACTGCCATGAGAGAGAAAAAGAAAGAGAGAGAATAAATCTCTTTGCGTAAGCTTCTTCTCAGTATATTTATATTCTCATTAATGAGTTGATGTTGGATGCTTGATACAAATAATAAGCAGCTTGAAAGTGATAAGCGTTGAATAGATTGGTTTTTATAGATCTCATTATAGAAAACCGAGACAGCTGAAAAAATTTATCTATCGTTGTAGAGTCGATTCTTTGAATCCAGTCAGTCACACTTCTCGGAGTGTTAT
>NW_017259183.1:4334370-4348194 GCF_001594045.1 Atta colombica | reverse complement strand
CACACACACACACACACACACACACACACACACACACACACACACACACACACACACACACACACACACACACACATACACACACACACCACACACACCACACACACACCACACACACCACACACACACCACACACACCACACACACACCACACACACACACACACACACACACACACACAAGCGTAGTTACCTACAATACTTACTCACGTGGCTCACCGCGCGTATAGGATTCAGTAATAACTGACGGCTAAATTTCACGATTCCTCATAAGTTGAGACTCAAGATACGTTCGTATTTCCAGTAATAGAGATTGAATTAACCTCGAAATCCTCGAACTGGTTTGCTCGTGCGAGCACGGCTTGAATTTTTTATTTTTCTTTAAAGTCACTTATTGTTAGTAAAACGATAGCAGCTTATCATTAACGTATAATACCCTACGATCGGATAATCACTTTTGTAGAAAATTGTTACGTTAATTTAAAGTTCGTCACGAGAGTATGTGTGGATAAACATATACAAAACAGTGTTAAACGCTTGAATAACTAATCCCGAGTCTTAGCCTTGAGTTGTTATTACAGAAAATTTTCAGCTATTATATTTCTGTGCGTTAATTATTGTTTATTTTATTTTATGGTACAGTTTTCACGCATATTGTTAGCTATTTATTAAAATAATTAATACCGATTAAAGCAAAAGGTGTAATTGTGTACGAAAAAGATTACATATTCTATTAAATCCATTTATTAAATAAACACTATTAAATACACATATTATTACAATTCTTTTATTTTTCAAAAAACATAACAGACGATTTAATATTTTTTTCAGAGGGTCAAAGAAAGGCTAATTTTGAGGAATACGATGCAAAAAAACGTGAAAATGCTCAAAAAATTTCTGTTCTCAAGAAAAAAGTCAAAGAACTTTATGTGAAATATGCGGGAGCGAAAAATGTATCGTGGATTATCTAAAGAAAAAAATATAACAATTGATTACCTTTTATAAACTAATATTAAATATTTTCTAGAATAAAGAAGCGATGGAATACGCGGCTCTACTTACTCGTGATTCTATAGCTTGTGTGAACAAAGGTAATTTGGAAGAGATTATAACCACAGCAAATGAAAATAACGTACGTCTAAGGAAGAAATTAGATCTAGTTAAATATGAAAAAGAAAAGGTGAGTAAATATATACGTGTATATTGTCTCGAGATATGACAGACGTTAAATGTATTAATTCTATTAGCACGAACATACTTTGAATATTTTGCAAACGGAAAGCAAGGTATTGGCGCATAGACGCTATCATTGTGCATTCAAAAAGAAAATGGAAAATCCTATGAAGAAGGTAATTTAATCTAAGGCCGGTATTCACATAGTTCATTTTTATTTTTATTTTAAGACCGTCTTAAGCCTTAATAATTATATCTTAAGATTCTAATGCGATTCTGCGATCGATGTATCCTTTAAGAGATTTGTTAGGTGGCGTGAGCAACGACAGCTGTAATTTTTAAATTGTTTATAGACCGTACAAGTATGAACTGGCAATTGTCTGTAGTTCTGTAAAGAATGATTAGCAGAAAAAGCAACTTTGCAACTGTTGAAAAATTCTTGAATATGATTGATTTATATATTTAAATCCAATAAGAAGCTAAGAGCAAGACCAATCATATTAAAGAATTATTAAGCGCGGCTAACTGATTAGTTTTCTCTGCTGAACGAAACATTGGCTACATTCAGCAGAAAAAACAGTTTTACAATTATAGTAAAATTTAACTCTTTGCTGGATCTAATTGTAGAAACCAATCATATATATTAAAGAATCATTAAGCGCTAATGTAGCCATTATCCGAAAGAGATTAAAAGGTCGGATACTTTGGGTAATGTTAATGCCGACAGTACTTTAACTTTCGAGCCCTATAACTCACAAAGTATTTAATGAAAAAATTTTATTTTAGTGTTTTGAAAAGCTCTCGAGGTAAGCTGTATGAATATGTAATAAAAAATGGATGTCATGTAAAAAAATTTTAAAAATTTTAATTTAAAAAATTTTAAGTGATTTCCCTGATCTTAACAACGCCACCCAAGATCAAATCAATAATATTATCTTATGTCCCCCTTGAAGTTATAAAACTTTTGTCTGAAACACTTTTTTCTAAAATGCACTATTCAAGAGAAATTTGAGTCATTTAAAATAGGACACCATATATATATACATGTATATACGGGGTGTTTAATAAGTAACTCTCGTACAGGAGTAAAACGAACTAAACCAAGTCAAAAAGCCATCTACCATTTTACAATTTTCTCAACAGTTAACAAGATATCAATTACTAAAAATCGTCGAACATTGGTTTTCAATAATATTTTACTCAAGTACTATCAATTTTACAGAAAAAGCAAGAGACAAAAATGTTTATTTTCTTCTTATAGAATTCTAAGAATTTTTTCAGAATTTTTTTATCAACTTATTAATACTGCATTTTCTTATTGGCAATTATTTTTACCAACATGAAAAAATATGGTACTAAAAATTACTGAAAAAATTCTTAGAATTCTATGAAAAGAAAATAAGCAATTTTTGTCTCTTGTTGTTTTTTATAAAGTTGATAATAGTAGTAAAATTTTATTATTGAAAACCAATATTCGATGATTTTTAATAATTGATATCTGTTACGAAAATTGTTAACTATTGCGAAAATTAAGTGGTAGAAATGTAAAGTGGTAGAGGACTCTGTAAATATTCCGAAATATTCGGGAATATTCTTGGAAATATTTTTTTGGGGAGAGATTTTCAGAATCTTTCATAAATATTTCAGGAATATATACCGTTAGCTGAGATAAAATTGTATTCCTAATGCATTTTTATCGATAAAATCGCAATCTCTAAAATTCTGTAGAATGCGTAACGTGAACTGCAGCATGTTAGCGCGCTAATACTCACTAACATCGTTGTAAGGACGTTTTGAATCGGCTATTAGGTTTGTGGACACATGCCCATTTTAAGATTACAGTTAAGATAGTCTTAATTAAAGAACGAACTATGAATACGATTTAAATTCGCAACGTGCTTCAAAGCACTGATTTTATAAATACACTTTTCAACTTGCTCAGAAAATCGAAACTTTGGAAGTACAGCTGGAGCATATCCGAATGATGCAAATTAAAGCAAATATTGCACGTATGAAATATCGTTCTGTTTGCTCTGAATTAAAAGAGAAATCAGTACTTTACGCTTCCTCCTTGAAAAATTTAGAAGATGGCATAAGGCAACAAGAAAACGAAATCAAACGTTTACAGGCAAGGCTTTATGTGAAAAGTAACAGAAATTTGATGTTGCACATTTCATTTTACACTATGATTAATTGCAGGAAGTGAAGGAAGAAGCTATAGAATTAAAAGACAGCACTCAAGAGACTTTGGTAAAAGAGGAGATAGAAGAGACAAATTCCAGCAAAAAACGTGATTCTATTATCAAAGAATACAGGTTTACAATAGCTTTACATTAAAAAAAAAAAATCATCTTTCTACTGTAATCGCATTTTCTGTGATTTCAGTTTTGATAAACCTCCTAAAAGTTAATAACTATCTCACAAAATGTTTTCTGATGACTAGCACATTACGAATATAATTCGGCATTTGACATTTCTATGTAATCAGGCAGCGCGTGGCGGAACGAAGGATGGAATTGGAACGATTGGAACGTATGATATTTCATACCCGTCCGCGGGACGATTTCGAAACACGTGGGAAAAGTCGCGTACAAGAGGACATGATCAAGGACGAGCTGGCGCGATTGGAGGAGACGTTCACCAAGCTTCAGAACGCTACCGGAGTGTCCAGGTCCGAGGAAGTTCTGAACCGGTTTCTGGGTCAGAAGGCGACCAAAGAGAGTCTGCAGAAAATGCGAACGGCCACGGAACAAGAGAAGATGGTGTTGGAAAAGAGGAGGCAGGAGCTTAACGCCGAGATAGAGATGAGAAAATTTTCAGAAACAAAGAGCGCCGAACAGTTAGTTTTCGAAAAGAAAAATTAATAACAAATTTATAAAATGTTTGCTAATTGGATATATTATTAATTTAATTAATTTTATTAAAAAGAAATCATTACAACTGACAATGAATGAATCAAACTTATAATCTATATCATCTACTTTAGCTTACAAGATCTATTTTTTTGATATTATAATTGCTTACTTCAAAGTTTCAAACTTATATTAAAAAATCGGCTTTTAAACTGATTCCATAAATTATTAGGTGTGGGAAAAAGTTCGTGGCGTTTTTTTAATGCCATCTAACGGGAAAAACGCCACGAACTTTTTCCCACATCTAATATGATGTCAAACTGATCTCTTAAAATATAGATTTGAGGAGACAGGATAATGTCAAAGTAGAAATTTTCAGAAACGAAAAACAGTTAATTTTTTCGGAAGCAAAAAATTGATAACAAGTTTATAAATTCGCTATAGCTTTAATTAATTTGTAATATTACATTAAACATTTCAGAAACGCGGAAATAGTGGCAAAACTCAACTTGCAAATCGATGAACAGCGATCTCGTAGGGAGAAAGCCGAGAATGCAAGTCGACGAATCCGCGAGCTCTTAAACGAAGTAACTGGTATACTGTATAAACTGTGTGAGAAGTTCCAGGTGAGAGTTATTAATTATAAGTCCGTGGACGACAGAATCTAGATGGAGTCTGACAACTCAAGATAGATTCCGTGCTTAGAAAGGTCCCACGCTGACCGTTTTTCAAACCAGAAAAAAATAGACAATTTCTATAAGTCACTTTAAATAAGATAGCATTTCTAATAATTAATGACATAACCAATTTTATGATAATATATATGATTTTAAAAGTATTCAGTTATGATAAAAAAATAGCATTACATTAAGACCTGATAACTTTTTAGGTTATTCTAAGATTTAAATTTAAAATACTATTAGTACTAGACGAATATAATAAATAAAAATGAGAAATAATAAATCAAATTTGAAAAGCTGCGCAATAATTAGCTGAATAAAAAAAATTAAAAGAAATACTTATTAATGTATAGTCAATTTTCGAAGTAAAGAACCTTAATTAACGCTTTTCTTTTAGCGGTGTGCATGTAACGTGTTCTTACAAATTATCACATACAAGAGAACATATTTGATGAATAAAGCTTCGTAATGTCGAAATGGAAGTGCCGTGTAAACGACTAATTGAATTAGTAAAACCATCTTTAGATGCAGCTACGGTGAACATCTTCAACTATTTATTGTTCCTGGAAGCTTGATATTCTTAGTGTTGTTCATCTCGTATCGTTGATGGATTTTCCTGAATATGTCATGTTCTGTAATTCTCACCTCGAGCTACATCACCAGCGCCCGCATTAACACCTCGGTGTTCGATCGAGAATAAACATTTTTGTAACACAAGACGACCGCGTAAAAAATCAGTATTGATTCTATCGGAAATATACGTAGAATCTCAAACTCGTTAATTTCTGATACAAATTGTCCGGCCAACTCTTTCAGTATGTTCACACCAAGGCTACCTTTGGTAAAAATTATATAATGAAAATTCTCTATTTAGAAATGGATTTATTACGGAAACTAGTATAATTTATATAACAAAATCGTAATTACTAAAGACCACCAAAAAAAAAATTTGGTTTGAACAAAAATTAGGTATTCTTTAAAAATACAATATTGTATTAAAAAGTTATTTGTTATTTTTTTTAAATTACTAAAAAAACTAATTTCTTTTTATTTATTGAAACTTTGGATAATGTTTTCTCTATTATTATTAATACTTTAAAAAATAGTAAAAGAAGATAATTTTCAAGTGTTTATAAAATATAAAAATTTTATTTTCCTTACTGCAGAAAAATTAAAATACTTCTTTTTTAATAGAGGAAAATTGTTTCTTAGGAATAGTTAGAAATAGAATTTATTATTGGATTATTGATTATGGTTTGAAATTAACTGTTGATTTGTTTATTAAAAAATTTATTTGTTAATGATTTTATAATAAGATAGATTTAAGAAAAACTGGATGATAGTATTCTAGTTTTAACAAATAAAAAAACTGTTAACTTTAATAATTTTTTACAAGATATCTTATAACATTTAACTTTTTTAATACTTTCATAGGCTGTTTTACAATGAGAGTGAATGGGAATAATACTGTGTAGTAAACTGTAAGTTATAAGAAATTGACCAATCATAATCGATTATTTTTTTCACATTCAATTGCGATTGTTTGATTTCTTATTATTACGACTTACAAGTTACTATACCTACAAGTTACTATATTACTCCCTTTAGACGGTCTTTGAGATACATCTTTTTCTTTCTTTGATTTTATTAATATAATATTTCGACATTTACAAAAACATTTATAGCATGTTACAGATACTCCTCTCCTTGAGAATATTAAAATGGACGATACTTTAGCAGTTATCGAATTATTAAGTAATAAAGTCAAACATGGCATGGACGTTTTAAATGCATCCGACAAATATCTTGAAACAATGGATGAAGCCTTACTAGACAAGGTTAGTTTCAATTATCTCTAAAAAAGAGTTCTTGAAGTCGACCGATGTGAACCTGGCGCTCAACTTTATCAAAAATAAAAATTAATACTGCAGGCCGTTTGTACTTCGTTTGTACTTGTTTGTACCGATCATTATTTCGTTTGTACCTCAAACAGTTAAACAAAAAGTGAAAAATAAAAAATGGCCAGCGCGCAACTTTAAGATTTTTTAATTTCATTTATGCCATTCGAAAGAGAATCGTTTATACCCCTCTTACTTTCGTTTGTACCTCAAAGGGTTCGGAGGTACAGCGCGTTTCAGTTTTTGCGCAACTTCTATATAGCAAACTTAGCCAATTTTAAAGATATCGAAATAGGACCAACGGCATTCGAAAGAGATTCGTTTGTACCCGTTTGTATCCCTCTTACTTTCGTTTGTACCTCAAAGGATTTGGAGATACAGCGATTTCAAAATTGCATCAATAAATGCATCAAGAGGATAAGTCGGTCATTTTTAAAGATATCGAAATGGGACCAACGGCATTCGAAAGAGAATCATTCGTACCCGTTTGTATCTCTCTTACTTCCGTTTACCTCAAAGAGTTCGGAGATACTATATAAACAAGTAGAAACGAAGTACAAACGGCCTGCAGTATTAATTTTTATTTTTGATAAAGTTGAGCGCCAGGTTCACATCGGTTTGAAGTCGCAGCTAACTGAATATTTCTAAAACATTCGTTTCTAAAATAACAAAATGTTCTTAAAATAATAAAATAAGATTTCGAGAATAATCCGGAACGTTCTGAAATACTTACAAAATGTAAAAGCAATATTCAAATAATTGTTAAATGCATCATTTGTACATTGTTATTCAGAGAATGTTTCATACATATTTTGCAAAACTATAATATTAATTCCTAGAAATTTCAGAAATTTCGGAAATAATTGAATTAATTCTTAAAAAAATTGTCAAAAATATTATTTTTATATTTTTTACCTTGGATCTCAATTTTGGAGATTCACACTTTACTAGCACAATGCTGCGCTTTTTATATTTTTTTCCGTGTGATTCTTATTTACAAGTTTACGCATCTCCGTCACGGCTCTTTATCGGTAAATACGTACTACTCGTTTTCATTAAGAACGTCTCATAAAACGTCCTTTAAAGATCTATGTATGGGTATATATAGGTATTTATTATTATATCACTGCTTTAGTTTAAAAGTAGTAAAATATATGTAATTAAAAGATATTTCTTTACACAACGAAAATAAGAATTTAAATACATAGAGAACACGACACAAGAATTTAAAATACATATTTTCAGTTAACGCTAACTTTATAAAAAGTTTAATTTAGTATTTTCAATTTCTTAATGTGTCGTATATTTCAGAATAGGAAAGAATGTTTACAGTATGTTCAAATATTAATGAAATATTTATATGAACAAATTTATTCATACAATATTACGTACACAAATATATGTATTATATGTAAATATCACTCATTCAGCAATATCTCTGCCAATAAAAATAGAAGATTAATTGATAAATGAGGATTGTTATGTTCAAAACATTTATATTTAAAACAAATGCTTAAAATATGTTTTAAACAAATATATATGTTTTAAATAAATTTTAAATGTGTTTAAAACAAATAATTAAATCATGTTTTTTAAAGGATGTATCACACATACAATCCCTACAAAGAAAATTAAATTTGGAAATTTAATACTTATACTTCAAGTAAACTATATACATATGAAAGTTGTGTGAACAAGATTACATTTTTATCTAATAACACATTTTTGTCATTTATTTATTTTATTTGTTATTATTTTTTATTATTAAAAATTAAAATTTTAAAAATGATAAAAAATCTAAATGTTTTAAATAATTTATCTAAATATTCAAAATAATTTATGCGAAATTTCATTGCGATTTACAGATTAGTTATAAAGATATAGAACAAATAAATATTTTATTTATTTACTAGGCAACTAGTTCATGCATCGCGTAACTCTATACATAAATAATCTTGATTACATTATATATTTATATTAAAGAATTGAGATTTTTGTTATTTATTTTATAATACATTTCCATACATTTTTATTAGAGTACAGTTTATTAAAATAACTTATGATCCAGATAGTAAATCATCACCAAATTTGTCGTATGATTTTTAAACATGATTTAGAATAATTTATAATTTTTTAAATAATTTTGTTATCATTTTGAAAATATATATAAGACATCTTTCAAGGAAATGTTTAACATAGATTTTAGGTAAATAATATCTATATATTTAGAGGATAGGCTCCTATTATAAGATACCGAGTTCATTTGGAATAAATGCTAGAAAGTCTATAGACAGAATTTTAAAAAATAATAGATCATTTTGAAGGGAATTTAATAAGCTTTAAGATAACGTTTAAGATTACATAAAATTTAATTCAAATTCCATTTTTTTTTAAGTTAAAGAAATGTAAAAAGTGAGCAAATCGCAAAGTCAAAAAATTGTGTTCCTAATGTGAGATACTCCAGGAAATCGATAATAAAACGCAAAGTATATCGGTATTGCAATTAAAAAACTTTATTTAATGTTTCTAAAATACAAACAAACACAGCCAACGTGCGCGAAAAATGAGCATGCGATAGATTATATCCAGATTCGTTTTCAGGTAGTTGGAAATATTGGAATCAAACATCACGCAGATATAGCCACTTGACGTTCATTCCGATTGTTTTTTTTATTATTGTATAATAACATTTATACTTTAGCAACAATTTTCATTATAACATAAGGACAGGGTAGGTTATTTCATATTAGGAATACCCTGGGTATCTCATATTACGATTTCCACGCCTTATGATTTTACGATCATCAAATCTAACTTCTGTAATTAAACAATTCAATATATCTCGTATTTTTCTATTAGTACGACCTTACTCTATCACTACATGAAGAATTTATTGCCAAATATTTATTTATTAAATAATAAACAAAATTTAAATGCACATCTTAATAAAACTTGAAGACATTCAAATTCTAAAATCTTGTTTTACAATGACTACAGACATGATCTAATAATGAATTTTCTACTAAATAGTTTTCAATCCAAAAATAATAAATTCATGATGGAATCAATAGATAGCGTTTATTAGTTTAACAGAAACGCTGCTATCTCATATTAGGCGCCTATTTCATAATAGGGGGTTTTCCTCTATTTTTGTTTATATATATAGTATCCCTTATAAATATTATTACAAATATGTAAAATTTACATTTTATTTATTACATAAATTATGTTTTTGTTTGTAATATTCTTAATATTGTTTCTGTTCAAATAAAAAAAATCAAAATCTTGATTTAAAAACTAATTTCTTATATTTTACATTTATTTTTAATTTATTTTGCAAAAACTAAATTATTAGAATTTAAACTTCTCATTATAGATACTAATTTTGATGTTTTTTTTATTGCAAGTCTATTACGTACTTTACTATGTACAAAGCCAAAAGTGGAAAATAATCTTTCAATGTCTCCAAAGGATGCAACAGCTGCATGGACTTATATTGATAAATCAAATATAACATTATTTATGTTTTGGAAAGAATGCCATTATTGGACTGACAAATACTGAAAATATGTAATGCGTGTTATGTATACTATAGATTTTTACTACTGGCAATGTATATTACAATACAAATTATATCATCGATGAAATATTATAAAACGGCTGATCAAAAGCACTTTTTTCAAAGGGATCGGTGGAAACATTGGAAACTCCGCAATTGAAGAGTATATCGAATTAACATTTTAAGTTCTTAAGATTTTTAAACCCGGATTTACAATAAAGCCTTTCTAAGCCTTAAGCCATAAGGAATGGACGAATCACAATCAATTATTCTCTTTGCATTCGAATGGAATTATAGATCTGGACTAAGACTTTGCTTAAGATGATCTTCAAATCAGTTAAAATAAGAATAATCTATAAATATCAGAAATTTTAATAATGTTTTAAACAAGTTTTTGAAAGTACTATTTGAAACATATTCTTGAAGCTTCCACGGATGCTTTCTATATAAAAATTATGCGTTTCGCGGATTTTCTCCATGTCCAGATTCATTCTTGGAATGCCAACGTTTCGTGAATCTTGCATTCCACTTCATCAGGGCGAGGAGCAGCTTGATACTATATCAGATTGCTCCTCGTCCTGATGAAGTCCTGATGAAGGATTGCAAGGTTCACGAAACGTTGGCATTCCAAGAATGAATCTGGATACGGAGAAAACTCGCGAAACGCATAATCTTTATATATTTGAAACATATTCAAGACGTATTTAATATATGTTTAATATATTTTAAAAAAAAACACAATAGTGTTCTTTTTACAAGAAACATAATTTTTTACCAACTCTGGTATAAATAAAAATTCTATACAGGAAAGAATATAAAAAAATCTGTTCTTTTTCCACTCCAAGTTTTGAATTGCATTATACACTAACGTAATAAGTTAGTAAAATAGATATAGTTTGTTTCATTTTAACTTATTGCACTAGATTAGAATTAATTCAGAACTCTTTGAAAAAAGATTAACAAATCTAAAGTGCGCAGCATTTCATTTGTTCAATGAGCCATCGGTAAAGGTAAAAATTTTAAAAATGTATTTTTGGAGTACAATTTTGTTTAAAAATTATTTCAACCTCTGAACCTCTGAAATTTTTGGAAAAAATTATAATTTTATAGAACATATGTCAAATTTACAACATTATCTAAATATATAACAACACAATGTGAATGGAATTTTTAATGATTATTTGAATATTATTCTTATAATACAATCAGTAAATATTTCGGGATATTCTGGACTACTCTTTCATATTGTTTTGAGATTTTAAGAACATTTTACGAATATAATTAGTTGGATTATTTAATATCTGTATATTTTTTATTCTAAATTATTTACTTTTACAAAAAATTTTATAATTTTTCTAAACCAACTTTTTAAATTTCCAACTTTCTTTAAATATTCCTTTACTATTATATTACATGCGAACAGGTTCTCTCGAATTTGCAAATTATGCGTGATTTATGTGAGCGAAAATTCAAAGGAATCCCTAAATTGACACGATCGGCCATAAATATTCGCTTTCGTCTTTCAGTTAGAAACATTGTCGATCGCTACAACCTCAGTAGAAGGCAGAACAATGCGTGTTAACAGCGGTGGACCATTGTTTCCAAGGTTTCCATCTTGTGCGACTCCGGCTGCTCCTCTGTCGGAGGACGAGGACGAAGTCCCGTCTCGAAACGCATTGAAAAGGCAAGCGCAGTTACTCGTTGATACCAAAAGCCGTCGTAAAGGATTCGCCTTTAGAAGATGAATTGTTTAAATCATTCGAATGTAAAAACAAAGTCAGTTATTATAAAACTTTTCTTATCCATCCATCTTATCGATCCATATTATACAGCATGTTTCTTAATTCGCAACCAAAATTTTAATAATATATTTTTTACTTAATAAGACAAAAATCCTAATATGTCGAGAATATAATAGTATTCAAATTGATAGCAATTAAAGTTAACTAATCGCAGAGCTAATATTTCAGCGCGCTCATCAATGACGATACATACATTATACAAATGAATGCTTTTACGCCTATATTCATCCCTTATGAAATTGAAATAGTTATCTATAAAATAATGCTTCACTAATCATATTCAAACATAGAAAATAAGTACATATGTATATATATATGTATATATATATATATTTTTTATATATATATGCAATATACATATAATTATAACAATATAAAACATTACAGAAACATTAAAAATAATAAATATATATAATGAATAATTTTCCAAACTTATCATAAACAATTTCGTATGATAAAAATGTTTTCCTTAATATCAAGCTATTTTCCAACATATATGCATATATATAAAAAAAATATCATAAAATTTGGCAATACTTAATGAAAAGTATGTAATTGACAAGGAATGGAAGTAATTCGTTACTTGTAAGGAAGTTACAGTTACAAATTACTTTTTTATTAACTCTACTGATAACTGCGTTATTTTTTTTTTTGGTAACTGTAACGATAACGTAGTTATATTTGTTTAATGGTAACAAATTTAACAGTTACATTTTTTTGGTAACAGCAATAAATTTACAGTTGTTAATAAATTTAATATTTACTTTTATCGTTACTTTGCATACGATTAGACACGATTTGATTGGATACAACCTCTACAACACGAAATTTACAGTAATATTATTTTGAAAGATTACAATATTTCATAAAACATTGCTGTAATATTATAACAATATTCCTATGTGCGAAAAATAAAAATTGCTGCAATATTTAAAGAAATATTGCATACATATTGTTATAACATTATGTAATATTTCAATAATTATTCCAGTTTTATTAATTGCTGACATATTATTGTGTGTTTACCAAAATACAATAAGTTTATAATAAAAAAATATTCGGGGCTAAGACAATTAAAATTTCAATTTATTGTTATAGATACAGAATAATCGTAAAAAAAATATATACTCTTTTTCGGACTATGTATATATATATAATCGACGATTTGCACAAATTGATATATTACGTAGATCGTCAAGATGATTACAAAAAGTTACGTAATATATGTATATACAGAGTGAATCAGAGTTGAACTAACTTTTTACTCTATTAGAGAAAATTATCGACTTTAATTGGATTACAACGTGCGTGCAGTCGATAATTTTCTGATAGAGTAAAATCTGGTTCAATGACTTTGGTTCACCCTGCATAATTCGGAAGAGATTAATTCTGTCGTTCTTAAAGCGCTTAATAAATAATACTTAATCAATATTGGTACAATGCTGATGAAATTGTGAACATTATCGTTTCAAACTTCTTGTCATTTTAATTTGTCATATTACAATAATTATATTCAATTTCATAATATTATATATTGTCCATTTTATTACATATTATTATATTGTCTATTTTATTACATTTTACACTTATCCCGTGTAGAAATTGAATTAGGGATATTCGATCTCGGCAAAAGAATCGATTTTTTTAATTGACCCGAATCGCAACTGTAATTATCGATTCACCAAAAATTCGAGAGATAAAGAATCGATTTAGTGGAAATCAATCTAAAAAATCGAGGCTAATTGTACACTGTAAACTTATAAAATTCAACGCACACGTGCATATATCTCTTGTGCCATTTATACAGAATGAAATATGTGCTCTTCATTCTTTTTATTTTATTGTACAGGTTTAATATGAT
>NW_017259183.1:4331738-4334270 GCF_001594045.1 Atta colombica | reverse complement strand
TGTAATTTTATATAATTATATATAATTAAAAAATATAAAACATTTTTTCTTGGATTACTAATTAATTATACATTTACTGGAATATATATATCCGTATTGAATATCTATTCAATACAAATAGTATTTATCTTGTCGTAGTAAATCACATTGTTGCGTAATTGATGTAAATTATACGAAATCGATGAAATATATAATAGCAACAATTGTTTATTGATTTAATAAGTTTGATAAATATTTAAATTCAAACTTTAACAAAACTTTTTTTTTTATTTAGATTTTATTTTGTATATCAATAAGTCATTAATAATTTTAAATAACTTCATATTAAAAATGATGTTTAGATTAATCGTCATTTTTTCTTCATATTTAGTACACATTTATTAAATAAGATTGGAGCTTTGACTGGCAATAGTTAAAATATTAACTCTTGCTTTTCGACATTTACATTTTTAACATTATAAAATTACAAGTATATTTTAGTGAACAATTTGTTATATGCAAAGACCTCATATCGCTGTCTCTCGCGCCAGATGGATGCCAGTGATCACGTGGTTTGTACCGATGGAAAGTCGAAATTGTTTCCATCATGGAGAATTATTCCTCGCTTTTCGTGAAGTTCATTCGCGAAGTCTAGTTTGGTATCTTTTCGGAGATTCTTATGCAGGAATTAATCTCGGGTTTTCTCGTTTGCAGTTTATTGGTAGTAACAATTTCGTTAATGAGTCAATAATAACTGCTATACATTTTAAAGTCAAATTGTAATATTAATTCAGTGATATATTTTAGCATTTTATAATTTTCGCTTTATTTGTTTTATTAAATGTTCTCCCTAGTAATAATGTTAGTAATAGTACACTGTATTAATAACAAATTAATACAGTGTACTATTACTAACACTATTAATAACAATAGAAATTTAGCATTATATAATTGATATGGATATATAATTATAATTTGTTTAAATTCAAATTATTAAGTAAACAAATTTAAGTTTTATACAAATAATTTGCTTATAATTTTTCGACTGCTCTAACAAAAATATGGTTACGAATGTATATATTTAATTTTCTAACTGTTATTTTACAATCATTTTTAGGTATTGGACATCCCGCCATTGTAGAATATTTTTAATTATTAATTTAGATGTATATACATTTCTTTATGAAATACATGCAGAGATATTATGAGGTTATTGAATATTTTAAATCGATTTTTATCGATATTTACATAACTTTTTTCAAAAATGAGTTGAATTTTAAATGTGTGGTTACAAAAAATTCAAGATCGAATGGATGCTCTCATATTAGTGGGATATTAGTAATTGTAATTTTTGAAAAATAAAAAATTATTAAATTTTATATAATAATAAATTTTTCAATATAATATAATATAAATATTCTTTAAAATCCCATTATTATCGTGTTCGGCTCATCTCGAACAGTTGATACTCGAGAAACTTTTGTATCCATACATACAAAAAATTACAATAACGCATTACAATAACGCATGTATTTTATTATTATTAAATATATTCCTTTGTAATTACTATTGTTTAAGGAAATCATTCTAGCCTTTTATTTTTAATGAGGGATGATTTTTAATCACGTGTGGCAGAAACATATTTTCTCGAATTTTAATATTATATTAAAGATAAAAATGATTGTAATTGCAATTAACATGCTAAAATTATTACTGTCACTAAGTAGTCTGAAAGATTTGAAATTCACATCGCAATCCTGTAACAAGATCACTATTTGACGGATTGCTTAATTTTTTTTTGCAAATGGATCTTGTAAAATTTATGTTGAATCAGAATACATTAAGTTCGTTTTCCACTATGAAGATTGTTCTTCTTTGTGATACTAATCACCACGAGGCAGAGGGATTTTGATATGAAATTATTGAGATAGTTATCTTGAACGCGATGAAAGTGCTCTTATAATTATATCAATGACTTTTTGTCGCGATATTATTAAATCTTATATTCGCAAATTATTGGTAGATACTTAATTAATAGCAAGTAATTAAATAAATACGATCTAATTGTTATTAGTATTTCTTCTGCATTTATCGATATACTTCATTGTTATCGTATGTATTTTCGATGTTTTCGTATAATCCCGCATTACAAAAATTTGTTAATTATGTTCTTATATTATCATTTTTATTATATTTTGAACAGCATTGATAATTATATATTGTATTGTAAATAATTATTATAATTGTAATATCGAATTGTATAAATATAATAAATTTCTGTAATATTGAATTATGAGCATGATAACATAGATTGACATCGATATTCCATCCATGATTCAAGAAATTTCAATGTTGCGGAGAATAATTAACAATGAAACGAGACCAGATTAAATGTTTACTCGACGAGAAATGAAATATTTTCCGCATTGATATTTTTACATCTACATTATTTTCTATTTTTATAATTAATATTCTGGAAATAACTCGATTTATGTATTTCGAACTTTGAAAAGTCAAAAGTTTTTTGAATAGCTAAAGCAAATATAAAAAGTC
>NW_017259183.1:4327828-4331638 GCF_001594045.1 Atta colombica | reverse complement strand
TTCTCTCCTTTTCTTCGAAACGCGAGGAGGATTGTTTGTACTCACCTCTCTTCTCATCGCTTCACCTTAGTCCTTCGATTCTACGCCCCGCGGGAACCCGCCACCCCGTCGTCCGAAGCTCAGATTGCTTTTATACCATGGATTGATTGACAATATACTTACGTTAGCCGAGTGGACCGTACAGTTATGGAGACTGCTACACCCTCTCCGTCTTCCTGTTTCCATCCTGTGCCACCGCCGTTAAAGCGCGACCCTCTTCTATTCGCTGGAACATCGCTGCGGGATCTTTTTACTCTTTTTTTTTCTTTTCGTTTCGCTCTTCCTCGTTTCGATTTTCGAAAGATACTATTTTTCGAAAGAAAATAAACAATTTCTTAAACAAACGTACAGTTTTACTGTCACATCCGGATGCGCCATGTATGTATTAATCACATATAATTCATTATTTTTTACTAAAACAATCTGCGTTAAAGATGATAATATTAATAATCTGATAACTTCGTACAGAAAACAATTTTAGAATGTGACTTAAAAGAAATTTTTTATGTTATTATGAATGGAGTTTTTATTAGAATTTAGATAAGAATGATTATATATATATATATATATGTGTGTGTTTAGGCCTATCTGTCTATACTTATCATCCTACCTATACAAACCCTACGTACAGTCCATACTTATTGTCTAACCTATCCGTATTTTCATTTATTCGTCTATTCGCGGATATCTATCTTCATCCGTATATTTCTACCTATATTATTTCAAGATAAATGTGCAATAACATCGCGAATATACAATATATACATTAATGGCTGCGTTCAAAGAAAGTAGATTTCCGATTGTTGTAAAATTCTTCAATATGATAGTTCTTGCTTTTGGTTCCTTATGGATTTAAATGTATAAACCAATTACATAGAAGAATTTTACAACAGTTGCAAAGCTGCTGTTTCTAATATCTAACCATATATCTTATCGCGTATGATAAACTCAGTGGGATTGAGTAACTTACTTGCGATCATACTAATAATAAATAAGCAATAAGCAATAATATAAAACAAGCCCTTTCAATCTTTAAAATACAAAAAAAATTAATAAATAACAGGGCTAATAAGAGTCAGCGCAAATAATTAAGCGCAAGTTTTGTAAATTTTTTTTAATCTACCAAACTTGCTCTCTCATTAATCTTGTTGTTTGTTGGTCCTTTTTTGTATTTTAAATAACTCTCAAAAAATATAAGAACGCAATTTGCGAGCAAATTACCCTCCCGAATATTCAGTTTACCTTTTACAAACTTAGATTGGTTGGATTGTCATATTCCAACCTGCATCTCAATGAGGAGAATATCTAAAATTGACGCATAAGACAACTTTAAGATATCTTGAAGAATTCTTTAAGAAACATCTTTAAGATATTTCATAAAGAATTCTAAAGATATCTTAAAGTTGTCTTATGCGTCGATTTTAGACATTCTGCTCATTGGCCTGGTAAAGAGATTTTCTTCTTTCTTCTGGCCAGATTGAACTCACCTTTCGTTGCTCCTGGCCAACATTCTGGCTTCGTAAGCCAAAAATCGATAACAAGGAGAAAAATACTCCTTTTCGCTGCCGACTGCTGCCAACTAATATCGCCGGCAATAAGCGTAAGACTTTACGCTTTTATATGATGCGCGGAATACGAACACGTCGCGAAGAGGCCATCATATTAATAAAATAGACTAAATATTAATATAAACAATTATCATTAATAATAATAGTAGCAATTCTATTAATATACAAATAAATTTCGTGTTTATTTTTCTATTCGCGTTTATTCAAAAAATATAAATATTCGACTAAATATAAATTTAAGAAATTTTCATGTCAATGATTTTTTATTTCAAGAGTCTCGAATATTACGAAATTAAATTCAATTGCTTAATATAAATTTTGTAATGTAATCAAAAAGACTTATTTAAAAATAAATGACTAAAAATTACTAAATTATCATGCGATAAAATTCAAGGCCCATATACGTATTTTTAACGATTCGAACGATTCGTTGCTCAATTTCATTTCAAAACATGCGGAGATGAGAAATTCAGATGAATGATGTAAGATCCGAAAGGGATAATTTTCCCTCATTTCAATATATCCCTATTTTGTATGTTAGATTAAAATCATTTTTTGAATAATTTATTATTTCAAAATTAAGTATTTTAAGTCATGCAAAACGCAATTTTAAAAAAATTATAAAATAAAATTCTTATATTTTTTGATAAAATGTTTGGATCTTACATCATGTTACTGCTTCAACTAGTATAAAATCCAGTTATTACATATGGATAAGTTATAAAAGATTAGACTGAAGTAAGTGCATTGAGATAAATAATAATAATTAATAAACGTAAAATATATTTTAAAAAAAAGCGAGATTAATAAATTATATGCTGTACATTACAATTTTTGTTCATCAATTTTTGTATCATTTCATTAGTAAGATATATACAAATAAGTGTGAAATAAAAGGAATTTCTTAAAAAACATATTATAGATATATATGTATACATATACGTATAATGTATAGAAATGCATTTCTGCACCAACTTATATAAAACTTAATCCTGAATATTTGAGGATAGGATAGATAGGAAAAATAAGAAAACAATATTTATTAAACTGTAATAAACTGTAATAAACACTTTTCTATATAATGGTATAGAAAATAATTTCATATACTCTAATTATCATTTTATATAAGTTTCTTTTTAATTTCTTATATTTCATATATTTCAAAAATACAAATATTTTATCCTTTTTCATTTCAATTTCCAAGATGTATTATTTTAACATAAAAAATGAAAAATGGGTTCGAAAGAATCCATTTTTTATTGTACTTTTATAATTAAATTACTTAATAACAAAGCGTTCACATTAACGCATATGAATTTACAACTAATTTACAATACAAAAAATTTTGACTAAATTTGACTAAATTTGACTAAATAATAATTAAAAATAATTTAAAGTACACCGGTAAAAAATTATAAATTTCCATACATGAATATGTATAAATATGTATAAACATACATAAATATTCATAAACATGTATAATCGTATACGAAATATTCATACATCTCTTTTTCTTTAAAATTACTTGTTAGTGTAACAGAAATAATAATAGCACTGTGAAAACATTAAAAATAATTTAAGGATTAATTTTCGCATTGTTCATTTCAGAATAAAAAAACAAGTTTGGAAAAATATAAAAAAAATGCTCAAATATAGTTATGCATAATTTATGTATAATTATAAATAATTTTTTTACATTTTTGCAAACTTGATTTTTTAAAAAACAAATAGTATAAAAATTACCCTTATAATTAATTTTAATATTTTCACATTATTATTATTTCTATCATACTAAAAAGTAATTTTACAAAAAAGAGAAAGGGATATATGAACAGACATTCCATATATGATTACACATGTTAATGGATATTCATGTATGAAAAACTTTTTACTGAGTGAATGTAACGTAACATTATCAATTTAACAGTGCATACAATAAATTCCATATAATAAAGAGATATCCAAGATTAAGTTTCCTAATATGTTATTACTTATCCATTTTAAGGCAACGGATGTATGGAATATTATACATATATATTTAAGTATATCCATATATATTTAATAAATTGATGCATATGCATCTATATAGATATATAGTAATTAATAAAATTACCGCACATCCGTTAAATTACCACAACTTCAATAAAAACATTAATTTCATCACTCACCATCACTCCGATGCGCAACAGCGGAGTTATATCAG
>NW_017259183.1:4302756-4327728 GCF_001594045.1 Atta colombica | reverse complement strand
TATATATATATATATATAATTCATCATTTAGTTATGAAAATAATTATACATTTCCTTAAAAAATACATATTTATAAAGTTTCAAAATAATTTTAAAATAATCCTTTCCTAATTATCATCTTTAAATTATTAAAATGAAATTACTAAAGATTAAATTTAAAAGAAGAAGGATGCAGACGTGTGTTACATAAGTAAAAAATAATATTTACCCCAAGGTTGCTCCGCTGGTGCCTGATGCCTCTCCCAGATCTCTTCCTCCTCTCAGAATAGAGTTGACATCCTCTCGCACAGGACACTCGCGTAAAACACTCGCGAATAACACTATAATTGCGCGCGGATTATAATTTAAACGGCACTCCCGATGCAAACACACGACGCGACGAACCGGCTGCGGTTCGTTCATTCAAGTAAATCGGCGACGAGGATACATTAGTTTCCTCGTCCTTGGATTTTTAAACGAACAGAACGATTTTACTCAAGTATCTAAAAATTTATCTAGAAATATCATTCAGATAGATCCGAAAATTTTTAGATTCTTGAGAAAAAGCGTTCTTTTCGTGTAAGTATCCTTTGGGTACTGAGCCTTCACATCAAGATCGTACCCGTGAGAGGGAAAATAATCTGAAAAATGTATATGTAGCTGTAGATTACTATGAAATTATTATGCAATCGGTTAACTTTTAGAAACGAATATTAAACACATGAACAAACAAACAAAAAATTAATTAAATTATTAAGTTATATTAATTGAAAGCAGGAATTTATTATTTGCATGAGAGTGTTCATACTACATTGTTTTTTTATAACTCGTTTGATACCGTTCGTACAAACAAGTAACCGTGTCGCGTGCCGTTCCTTTTCACATTTCTTTTTGAAACTTATATATAATAATCGCAGAAAATGCTAGATATAATACGAAATGTACTTTATGAATATTCATATTATACGATTACTATGATTAATTATTCATAAAGTACAACGTTTCGTATTATATTTGGTTTTCTTCGCGATAAAATTTCAAAAAGTAATGTGAAAAAGAACTGCACGCGACACGATTACCTGCTTGTACGATTCTCGGAACTGCGCGTTAACTACGCATAAACGTAAACATGACGCGCCGCTCCGTGCCACCCCGTGCCATCTCCAACCCAAGGTCGCGCCAACCGTCTAACTGCCGAAATATTACGAAGTAAAATAATATATTCTCTACATTTTTAATATTCTCCGATTAATGAAGCAATTTGTTATATGTATCTAGTTTTAACGGCGCGAGTCATTTAATGATATGATAATTATATCGTGATGCACCAAGAATCATATTTAATGTTCATTTTATAATTTTAAATATTTTGCAATTACAATGACAAAAAGCTGACAAAAAGCAAGAAGTACAAAGAGGTTTTTACTAGCATGGTTTTTTCTTACATAATTGCTCACGTGAAGTGCTTTTGACATTCCAACATTATATCTCAATTTTTATTGCTCTTTTTTATGATTTACAATAAAATAAAGATTAATAATATATCATACTTTTAAATGAAGATAAATGCAACAATTTATTTCAAACTATGAAACAATTTCGACTAAATAGAATAATACGTCTAAATAGTATGCACATACATTTAGAGATATGTAATTTACATATAATTTATCTATTTATTTTTCCCGTATCATAAGAATGCGGAGTAATATAAAAATGACAGAATTATACGATTCAAAGTGATAAAAAGCCACAATTTGAAATATCTAACAATAAGAATCTCATTTTTATACCGTACATGTGAGAACACATGAAATATTTAAAATACTCACGAGCTGTATATAGGCGTAAGAAATAAAAACCGTGCAATAAAATCTGTTAAGCCTTAATACACTCTTTAGCTTTAGACAACTTTACGTAATTCGCGTTCGAAGATATCTAATTTTCATTAATTAATGCGACACGCAGAACGACTCGTAAAACACGTCCGTCTCCGTCTGAGATCGTCGAGCGAATGCCGAAGTGATGACGTAGTCAATCCACCGCGTCGCGACACGCTCCCCCTCCCTGTTCGCCGCGTGATCCCACCCCTCGCTATTCGGATACCCAAATGTTTCGTATAAAAAATATTCACGATCAATTATTCGTATTTTACATGATTTTGACGAACGAGTATTGCCGCATATTTCGCGTTTTGCTTTGTGTCATCTTTGGTACAATCCTATATTACTTGCAGGGTTTTATTTTTAAAATACTTATGTATGTGAGTAATGAATCTAAAAAATAAAAACCGTGCAACAAAATCCGTCATTCACTCGGCGATCTCGGACGAAGATGGATGTGTTTTACGAGTCGTTCTACGTGTTAATTACTGTCGCATTAATTAATGAAAATTAGATACCTACGAACGCGAATTACGTATCTAAAGTTAAAGAGTGTATTAAGGCTTAATAGGTTTTATTGCACGGTTTTTATTTCTTGCGCATATATATAGTTCATGAGTATTTTAAATATTTTATGTGTACTCACATGTACGGTATAAAAATGAGATTCTTATTGTTAGATATTTCAAATTGTGGCTTCTTATCGTGGCTTTGAATCGTATAATTCTGTCATTTTCGTGTTATTCCGCATTTTTATGATACGGGAAAAGTAAATAGATAAATTATATTTAAATTACCACATCTTTAAAAATATGTGCATACTATTTAGACGTATTCTTCAATTTAATCGAAATTGTTTCATAGTTTAAAATAAATTGTTGCATTTATCTTCATTTCAAAGTACGACATATTGTTAATCTTTATTTAATTGTAAATCACAAAAAAGAGAAATAAAAATTGAGATAAAATATTGGAATGTCAAAAGCAACTTCACATGAGCAATTATGTAAGAAAAACCACGCTAGTAAAAACCTCATTTTACTTTTTGCTTTTTGTCAGCACATTATAATTGCGAAATATTTAAAATTATAAAATGAACATCAAATATGATTCTTGGTGCATCATGATATAATTATCATACCATTAAATGATTCGCGCCGTTAAAACTAGATACATATAACAAATTGCTTCATTAATCGGAGAATATTAAAAATGTAGAGAATATATTATTGTACTTCGTAATATTTCGGCAGTTAGACGGTTGGCGCGACCTTAGATTAGGGCTGGCACGGGGTGGCACGAAGCGGCGCGTCATGTTTACGTTTATGCGTAGTTAACGCGCAGTTCCGAGAATCGTACAAGCAGGTAATCGTGTCGCGTGCAGTTCTTTTTCACATTACTTTTTGAAATTTTATCGCGAAGAAAACCAAATATAATACGAAACGTTGTACTTTATGAATAATTAATCATAGTAATCGTATAATATGAATATTCATAAAGTACATTTCGTATTATATCTAGCATTTTCTGCGATTATTATATATAAGTTTCAAAAAGAAATGTGAAAAGGAACGGCACGCGACACGGTTACTTGTTTGTACGAACGGTATCAAACGAGTTATAAAAAAACAATGTAGTATGAACACTCTCATGCAAATAATAAATTCCTGCTTTCAATTAATATAACTTAATAATTTAATTAATTTTTTGTTTGTTTGTTCATGTGTTTAATATTCGTTTCTAAAAGTTAACCGATTGCATAATAATTGCATAGTAATCTACAGCTACATATACATTTTTCAGATTATTTTCCCTCTCACGGGTACAATCTTGATGTGAAGGGTTCAGTACCCAAAGAATACTTACACGAAAAGAACGCTTTTTCTCAAGAATCTAAAAATTTTCGGATCTATCTGAATGATATTTATAGATAAATTTTTAGATACTTGAGTAAAATCGTTCTGTTCGTTTAAAAATCCAAGGATGGGGAAGCTAAATGTATCCTCGTCGCCGATTTACTTGAATGAACGAATCGCAGCCGGTTCGTCGCGTCGTGTGTTTGCATCGGGAGTGCCGTTTAAATTATAATCCGCGCGCAATTATAGTGTTATTCGCGAGTGTTTTACGCGAGTGTCCTGTGCGAGAGGATGTCAACTCTATTCTGAGAGGAGGAAGAGATCTGGGAGAGGCATCAGGCACCGGCGGAGCAACCTTGGGGTAAATATTATTTTTTACTTATGTAACACACATCTGCATCCTTCTTCTTTTAAATTTAATCTTTAGTAATTTCATTTTAATAATTTAAAGATGATAATTAGGAAAGGATTATTTTAAAATTATTTTGAAACTTTATAAATATGTATTTTTTAAGGAAATGTATAATTATTTTCATAACTAAATGATGAATTATATATATATATATATATAATTCAATGCTTATAAAAATGATATATTTTGAATATTATATAATTTTATTTTCAAAAAACTTTGCATTTAGTAAATATTTTTTGAAATATTGATCGATTTTTTATTATGTTTTAATTTGGGTTTCCTATTTCTTTGTTACAGAATCATCGTAGCGACGTTGCTGATATAACTCCGCTGTTGCGCATCGGATTGGTGAGTGATGAAATTAATGTTTTTATTGAGCTAACGGATGTGTGGTAATTTATTAATTTATTAATTACTATATATCTATAGATGCATATGCATCAATTTATTAAATATATATGGATATACTTAAATATATGTATAGCATTCCATACACCCGTTGCCTTAAAATGGATAAGTAATAACATATTAGGATAAACTTTATCCTGGATCTTTTTATTATATGGAATTTATTGTATGCACTGTTAAATTGATAATATTACGTTACACCCACTCAGTAAAAAGTTTTTCATACATGAATATCCATAAACACGTATAATCATGCATGAAAAATTTTTTATCGAGGCATTTTAAATTATTTTTAATTATTATTAAATTTAGCTCAAATTTTTTATACTAATTATAAATTCATACGTGTTAATATGAACGCTTTGTTATTAAATAATTTAATTACAAAAGTATAATATGGGTTCATTCGATGATCATTTTTTATATCAAAATAATATGTCTTGGAAATTGTAATGAAAAAGGATAAAATATTTGTACTTTTGAAATATATGAAATATAGGAAATTAAAAAAAAACTTATATAAAATAATAATTAGAATATATGAAATTATTTTCTATATCGTTATATAGAAAAGTGTTTATTACAGTTTAATAAATATTGTTTTTTTATTTTTCCTATCTTTCCTGTCCTCAAATATTCATTCAGGATTAAGTTTTATATAAGTTGGTGCAGAAATGCATTATCTATACATTATATGTATATGTATACACATATATCTATAATATGTTTTTTAAGAAATTCCTTTTATTTCACACTTATTTGTATATATCTTACTAATGAAATGATACAAAAATTGATGAACAAAAATTGTAATGTACAGCATATAATTTATTAATCTCGCTTTTTTGTAAAATATATTTTACGTTTATTAATTATTATTATTTATCTCAATGCACTTACTTCAGCCTAATCTTTTATAACTTATCCATATGTAGTAACTGGATTTTATACCAGTTGAAGCAGTAACATGATGTAAGATCCAAACATTTTATCAAAAAATATAAGAATTTTATTTTATAATTATTTTAAAATTGCGTTCAGAGTTTTGCATGACTTAAAATACTTAATTTTGAAATAATAAATTATTCAAAAAATGATTTTAATCTAACATACAAAATAGGGGAAATATTGAAATGAGGGAAAATTATCCCTTTCGGATCTTACATCATTCATCTGAATTTCTCATCTCCGCATGTTTTGAAATGAAATTGAGCAACGAATCGTTCGAATCGTTAAAAATACGTATATGGGCCTTGAATTTTATCGCATGATAATTTAGTAATTTTTAGTCATTTATTTTTAAATAAGTCTTTTTGATTACATTACAAAATTTATATTAAGCAATTGAATTTAATTTCGTAATATTCGAGACTCTTGAAATAAAAAATCATTGACATGAAAATTTCTTAAATTTATATTTAGTCGAATATTTATATTTTTTGAATAAACTCGAATAGAAAAATAAACGCGAAATTTATTTGTATATTAATAGAATTGGTACTATTATTATTAATGATAATTGTTTATATTAATATTTAATCTATTTTATTAATATGATGGCCTCTTCGCGACGTGTTTGTATTCCGCGCATCATATAAAAGCGTAAAGTCTTACGCTTATTACCGGCGATATTAGTCGGCAGCAGTCGGCAGCGAAAAGGAGTATTTTTCTCCTTGTTGTCGATTTTTGGCTTATGAAGCCAGAATGTTTGGCCAGGAGCAACGAAAGGTGAGTTCAATCTGGCCAGAAGAAAGAAGAAAATCTCTTTACCAGGCCAATGAGCAGAATGTCTAAAATCGACGCATAAGACAACTTTAAGATATCTTTCAGAATTCTTTATGAATATATCTTAAAGAATATATCTTAAAGAAATATCTTAAAGATGTTTCTTAAAGAATTCTTCAAGATATCTTAAAGTTGTCTTATGCATCAATTTTAGACATTCTGCTCATTGAGATGCAGGTGTATGACAATCCAACCAATCTAAGTTAGTAAAAGGTAAACTGAATATTTGGGAGGGTAATTTGCTCGCAAATTGCGTTCTTATATTTTTTGAGAGTTATTTAAAAAATACAAAAAATAAAAAAAAAACCAACAAACAACAAGATTAATGAGAGAACAAGTTTGGTAGATTAAAAAAAAAAATCTACAAAAGTTACGCTTAATTATTGCGCTGATTCTTATTAGCCCTGTTATTTATTAATTTTTTTTGTATTTTAAAGATTGAAAGAGCTTGTTTTATATTATTGCTTATTGCTTATTTATTATTATTATTATTATTATTATTATTATTATTATTATTTATTATTATTATTATTATTATAGTATGATCGTAATTAAGTTATTCAGTCCCACTGAGTTAATCACGATAAGATATATGGTTAGATATTAGCGTTTTGAGAGAAAGCAGCTTTGCAACTGTTGTAAAATTCTTCTATGTAATTGGTTTATACATTTAAATCCACAAGGAACCAAAAGCAAGAATCAATCGTATTAAAGAATTTTACAACAATCGAAAATCTACTTTCTTTGAACGCATTAATATTTATTGTATATTCGCGGTGTTATTGCACATTTATGAAATAATATAATTAGGAATATACGGATGAAGATAGATATCCATGAATAGACACGAATAAATGAAAGTACGGATAGGTAGGACAATAAGTATGGACTGTAGGTAGAGTTTGTATAGGTAGGATGATAAATATAGACAAGTAGGAATAAACATGTCATATATACTTGATAATTGGAAATGAGGGATTAAAAATTGAATAAAATTTTTGATTAATTTTATGTTTTATATTTAATTATCAAAATCCCATTCCAATTATCGAATATAAAAATAAATCAAATTAATTTCAAATTTTATTAAATTTTCAGCTACCCTGAAATTAAATTTTTTTGTAAAATTCTATACACATATAAATTATGCAACGCGTTAATACTGTAATTAACTTTATTGTAAATAAATGTATGTACAATAACATTAGGTACGTAATATAAAATTTATGTAAATTGTGTCCAGATGAATGCTATAATCACTTACTTTTGTAATTTGCACAACGATTTTCGGGAAAAAAATGTTATATATATGGACATATTTTATATATAATGATATATAATTGTATATAAAATATGTCAATTTTTTATATGTGTAATTTTATATAATTATATATAATTAAAAAATATAAAACATTTTTTCTTGGATTACTAATTAATTATACATTTACTGGAATATATATATCCGTATTGAATATCTATTCAATACAAATAGTATTTATCTTGTCGTAGTAAATCACATTGTTGCGTAATTGATGTAAATTATACGAAATCGATGAAATATATAATAGCAACAATTGTTTATTGATTTAATAAGTTTGATAAATATTTAAATTCAAACTTTAACAAAACTTTTTTTTTATTTAGATTTTGTATATCAATATGTCATTAATAATTTTAAATAAATTCATATTAAAAATTTGATGTTTAGCTTAATCATCATTTTTTTCTTCATATTTAGTACACATTTATTAAATAAGTCATAAAGATTGGAGCTTTGACTGAGGCAATGGTTAAATATTAACTCTTGCTTTTCGACATTTACATTGTTAACATTATAAAATTACAAGTATATTTTAGTGAACAATTTGTTATATGCAAAGACCTCATATCGCTGTCTCTCGCGCCAGATGGATGCCAGTGATTACGTGGTTTGTACCGATAGAAAGTCGAAATTGTTTCCATCATGGAGATTTATAGTATTCCTCGTCGCTTTTCGTTAAGTTCATTCGCGAAGTCCAGTTTGATCTCTTCGGAGATTAATCTCGGGTTTTCTCGTCTGCAGTTATTGATAGTAACAATTTCGTTAATGAGTTAATAATAATTGTTATACATTTTAAAATCAAGTTGTAACATTAATTCAGTGATATATTTTAGCATATAATTTTCGCTTTCTTTTATTTTTACTTTGTTTTATTAAATGTTTCCCCAATTTATATAATAACAATTTATATAATAACATGTTAATAATAATACACTGTCTTAATAATAATAGAAATTTATAGCGTTATGATTGATATGGATATATAATTATTATTTAAATTCAAATTATTATTTGTTTAAATTCAAATTATTAAACAAATTTAAGTTTTATACAAATAATTTGCTTGTAGTTTTTTCGATGATTGCTCTAACAAAAATATGGTTACGAATGTATATATTATATTTAATTTTTTAACTGTTATTTTACAATCATTTTTAGGTATTGGACATCCCGTCATTGTGGAATATTTTTAATTATTAATTTATATGTATATTTATATGTACTTTTTTATATGTATATACATTTATATGTATATACATTTTTTTAAATTTTGATAAAATACATGCAGACATTATGAAATTATGTTGAACGAATATTGATTTTTGTCGATATTTATATAACTTTTTACAAAATTCTTTATAGTTAACAATGTTATCGTGATGACATGAGTTGAATTTTAAATGTGTGGGTATAAAAAATTCAGGATAAGTCGAATGGATACTTTCATATTAGCGGGATATTAATAATTGTAGTTTTTGAAAAATAAAAATTGTCAAATTTTATATAATAAATTTTTCAGTATAAATGTTCTTTAAAATCCCGTTATTATCGGGTTCGGCTCATCTCGAACAGTTGGTACTCGAGAAACTTTTGTATCCATACATATAAAAAATTACTATAACGCATGTATTTTATTATTATTAAATATATTCTTTTGTAACCACTATTGCTTAAGGAAATCATTCTATCCTTTTATTTTTAATAAGGGATGATTTTTAGTCACGTGTGGCAGAAACATATTTTCTCGAATTTTAATATTATATTAAAGATGTGATAAAAATAATTGTAATTGCAATTGACATGCTACCAAAATTATTACTATCGCTAAGTAGTCTGAAAGATTTGGGATTCACACCGCAATCCTGTAACAAGATCACTGGTATTTGACGAATTGCTTAACTTTTTTTTGCAAATGGATCTTATAAAATTTATGTCGAATCAGAATACATAAGTTCGCTTTCCATTATGAAGATTGTTCTTCTTTGTATCGGATGTTAATCAGCCACGAGGCAGAGGGATTTTGATATGAAATTATTGAGATAGTTATCTTGAACGAGATAAAAGTGCTCTTATAATTATATCAATGACTTTTTGTCGCGATATTATTAAATTTTATATTCGCAAATTATTGGTAGATACTTAATTAATAGTAAATAATTAATAATAAATACGATCTAATTGTTATTAGTATTTCTTTTGCATTTATCAATACTTCATTGTTATCGTATGTATTTTCGACATTTTCGTATAATCCCGCATTACAAAAATTTGTTAATTATGTTCTTATATTATCATTTTTATTATTTAGAACAGCATTGATAATTGTATATTGTATCGTAAATAATTATTATATAATTGTAATATCGAATATAAATACAATAAAGAATAATATTTAAAAAGTTATTGCAATGTCATTAACGAAATACAATAAAATAATTAGACATAAAAACAAATAAAAAATAAATTAAAAATATACTTACCTTCCAAACGAGAATGAATTAAAATGAAATTTTTTTCTTATTTTTTTCTTATTTTTTTCTTATTTTTCATCCGAATGCGTATTTTAAATCGTGAATACTTTTTTTTAATTGGATTCAATTGGATTCAATTAGATTCAATTGGATGCAATTGGATTGAGAAACTGCATTTCCTATTCAAAATTTTGAATTGAACAGTATTCACAATGCACAGAAAAAGCTAATATTATTTTTAGCTTGAAAGGCATAGAGATATGCTCCATGCAAATCCTACAAATGAATAAAAATGCATTCAGAATTAAAAAACATTCATTTTAACATTCGTGAATCAATATTTCTAAAAATTTGAATCCAATTCAATTCATTTCAATTCGTTCTTGTTTGCTGGGAATTTAGCAAAAATGAGCTATAGAGCCCTTCACTACTCCCGACAATTTTGTCGGCGGTCCTCTTTTCTTTGTAAATATAAAACAAACAAGCTACTAATAAATTTAGTAGTCCGTTTTTGTAATCCTTACTTACTCTTCCTCTTTTTCTAACTCTCTTTAGAATTAGAAAAAGAAAAGTAAATTCAACCGAGATTAAAATTAATCATTGGTGAAAATGGACATAAGTGAAATAAACATTTCGCGCATATAAAATGAATATTTCTGATCCACAGTTTGTGAATGTATTATAGCGAATGTATTATACGAACTAATAACGATTTCGGCTAGAAATACCAATGTGTACTGGTGCATATCAAGATCGTCATACACCGCCTATTAATGCCTATTACCGCGGTGTATGTTTCGGCAAACATGAGATTCACGAAATGTGAACCTTATTATCGATCTATAATACTGGTCGCGTGCAGTATCATGGTAGGCCCAGTTGAAGAATAATTTTGCCATTTTCGATTGTTTGCATCGATTTTCGAGAAATCTATCCGGTTTGAGACGACCGATTTTCACTAGAAAGCCTCACAGGGAGAGAGAGTGACAAATTGCATCACGTGATTGCACTACGTCCAATCAGGACATCACGAGGTGACTAGTTTTCTCCAATCTCTTCCATGCCTTTGGAGCTTTGATATCCAATCAAAAGAATTACATGATGCAGTTTGCCACTCTCTCCCTGTGAGGCTCTCTAATTTTCATTTTCTTCTTTGTACTTTTTTGGGATATAAACGGCCTTGTTTATCCCGATTTTATTGCAATAGCTTCCTTTTCGAATAATACGAATAAGCATAATGTAAATACATAATAAAAACATAAATATTAAATATTAAACATGAATATTAAATATTATATTATAATATTAAATATTACTATAGTTTTAATTTAACCTGTAAACCTCACTGTTTCATCGGACATTTTTCGCACTTCTTCAATGTAATTTTTTATTTTCACTGTGCCTTTTTTTATGTTCTGTCAATATTAATTCGTCATCGTCACTTGACGACGATGATGTCAAAAATTTCATGAGTACATATAAATCACTCATAAAATCGGAATTGACGCTACAAATTGGATATCAATTTTCAGATGAAGGCTATAGTCCTGCCTGGCTACAGTCCACTTGCTGCTACGAATGTTTCGAAGCATTAATGTTTCGAAGGTAAAATTCTTTCTTCCAATTGGTCAAGTAAAAGTTTCGAAGCGTTTGTAGCATCAAGTGAACCGAAATCAGACACTAGCGATAAAATTAATACCATAATCATACACACGCTGTTTTTCAGCATCTCATGGAAGCACCAAGCCCAACAATTACACCAACTGGCTCCAACAAATTTGTCGGGACCACTTTGTGTACACTTGTGTACCGAGTCCAGATGAACATGCGACACTGGCAAGGAATTGCACCATTCAACCATTCGAACACACCAGTTGCACCGACATCCGAAATATGCAATCGGTGCATCCCAACCGAAATCACTATGAATGCAAAAACGAAATGGAAATTATCAAATACATGTTTTATTAATAGTACAATAATGTATATTGGGGATTGTATGATTTAATCTGTTTTTAATACATTTTTACAATTGTGTATAAGCTTTATGTGTATTAGCACATCCCAGCCGAAATCGCTATAAGAAATATAGATGTAGATTTAACACCATGCGATGTTATCATATAATTCTTATCGATTGTTGTGTTAACATTAATATCTATATGATATGAATTTAAAACATCTCGTGTTTATGTCATCAAGAGGCAGCGCTTTTCTCTCCTCTCCTAAATTTTGACAAGGAAAAACAACTAAATTTTGAAAATAATTTTTGATTAATAAAAAAATTAACGCTTATTATTCAATTTGAGGTTCACAAGTTATTTGTGGAAAAATTCGCTGTTGATTCTCAAAGGTTGATTTTAATATAAATATGTTAATAAGTTTAGTATGAAGATAAATATTTGTTTACCTCCGTGATTAAAATCCTGGGTACATCTATGATACTATCAATATTGTTGATTGTTTAAAGTTCGTAAAAGAGCGCATCAATAATTCTGTTAGATAGTTGCACAACTACGTAGGTATATAAAAATGAACTGAAACACAAATCAATAATAATATTAATCGTAAAGTTGTAAAAATATTGATGCATACTGTCAGTATTATCGATTCAATTTATTAATCGCACGGAAACGACAGTTTTGCTAAAGTATTTAACTAATAAATGCCTTGAATTGTGAAAACAAAATGTTGTCGTTTCCTTCTGATACAACCTTATATGCATAGAAAAAATAATTTTGCTGATGTATCTCTCTCTCTCTCTCTCTCTCTCTCTCTCTCTCTCTCTCTCGCTCTCGCTCTCGCTCTCGCTCTCGCTCTCGCTCTCGCTCTCGCTCTCGCTCTCCCTCTCCCTCTCCCTCTTTCTCTCTCCCTCCTTCTCTCTCCACTCCCTTCCTCCCCCCCCCCTCTCTCTAAAAGATACAAATCTGAAAATAATGTTGTTGGAGCATTAAAGTAATTATATAAGTACGACGCTCAAACTAAGTATTAAATTTTTGGCATTCAAAACTTATTGTTTACCATATCTGAAATTCCTACGTAATTATTTTATGGTTGAACAAAATTATTTTCATATCTGTATCTAGCTAAATTTTTAGATACACAGCAAAATTGTTCTTTTCTTGTATACAAGATTCATATCAAGAAACGTTAGCTCTTTATTTTAATTAACAATTTGAAGCATTTATTAAAAAGCAATCGTTTTGCAGAATATCGATCTGCAAAAGTCAATATTCTATTAATCAAAGGTCAATATCCTACTTACTTCACTTTATGAGTTTTCTCTAATCGGAAATATCTAGTGAACTTAAAAATAATAATTGGGATAATTTAATAATGGTCATCCTTAAGACGATTACGATTATCCGTCATAATGTTTCTGTTCGTGAAAACATTCGTTCCAATGAAACTAATGTCCCTACCACTGACAAATATTCAAGTGCTATACTACTTAAATATTTGCTTGTAACTTTATATAGGAAATCCAATATTCTATTGAATTAGATTTTAATACAACTGGCTAACTTAAATAATTTTCTGACTCTATGTGTAAATTTAGTCCAGAATTGTTTTCACTTATGTTATGATTCATTTTAATCATTAAAGCATTATGCTTGCTCCATAGATTTGAAATCATCTCTATTTCACATTCATTATTTTGTCTCATACGTTATTTATTTGTTTGTCTATTTTCGAAATTGTATTTGCACGCTAAATTTGAAAATATATTTTTTTAAAGCGTGGATCCAAAACAGTGGCTATGGTCAAAAGTTTAATGTTTTCAATTGAATTAAACTAAGAATCTATTTCGTGCATAATATATTTTTTTCAAGTTTTTACCTATTTCTGGCTGAAGCTCGAATATCTTATCGTACAGTAAATATATCATTGGTATGATTTTACTACTAGTAACATTTTTCTTGCACTAATTTCACTAGTTATTATTTCCTCAAATAGTTGCAACATTTTTATGCACTCGTTTGCAATTACAACCTCAGAGTCTGTTAACATTTCTGGTGAATTTTTTAGTTTTATAAGTTATTTAGTTTTATAACAGGCGTGATATCGATTAACAAATCTTTCTAACATATAATATGTAGATGACCAACGAGTCGAAACTTCTTGAATTAATTTCAACGATGTTGCAGAAGAATTCGTTCGTTGAATCTTTTGAAATTCGTCTACCGCAACGACGCTGTGCTTAAAATAAGTTACTAATTGTTTTTATTTTATTTACTAGATTTTTCAGATCTGAGAGCTTCTCAATCATTTTCACGGGGATCAAATTTAGCGTATGAGAGAAACACGATAAATATTTGTCATTGCAAAAATTTGACAGACCGCGCTCACTATATTTGCAGTGTTGTCCATACTTAATTTTGGATATAGATATATTCCAATTATTACATACTGATAAGAGCACTTCTCCCAAATACTCTCTGATATGTTGCTAATCTAATTGAAAAACACCCACCATTGTGAACATTAATACATCGTGTAAATATAATGCATAGATACGCCTAAATAGCTGTCGGTATTCAACACTTCCGTCCACACATCACACATTAATGTGACGCTTTCTGCGGTTTCAAGTTTTCGCTAACTAAAAGTGACAAAATCTCATTTTTTATCCATCAAATCTGTAAACTGCTAGCGTCCTGGGATCTTGTAAAGTGAATCGAGAAACTTTAATAAATACTAACAACCTTTTTTATTAACGGTATTTAAAAGCTTATTATCTTTTGCAACCACCATAAACAACAAAGCATTTGTGATATCTGTAGCTTTAGAATCATCATCTGCAAATATGAAAAATAATAAAATAATATATCAAAAAATTGTACTATAGTAAATATAAATGTATCCTCAATTATAAATATTGTTTATACAATAAAAGACAGTGTAATATATAAATGAACAGAAAACAACACTTAAAATTTTTTGTAAATATGTAAATTTGAAAATCACTATAAATATTTTCAATTCTTTTAAAAGTCGATTAAAAGTCTTTTAAAAGTTTGATTATACTTTTAAACATTTCTGTGCTTGTATTTATAATGTCGTAATGTTGCTTTTTAAATGTGATACACCCAAAAAAAAAATTCTGCTAATAAGCAGGGAATTCTTCTTTTCCTTTAAGCAAAAAATCTTATATTAATCTTATATTAATTAGATGCGTATATTTATAACACGTATTCATCTATAAAAATGAGAACACATGAGCTATGATCAAAAATAAATTTCTCTAGAAAATTCTATTATAACAACTCGAATAGCCTTTTGAAATAAGAGGATATACAATACTAGCGCTTATTTGTTAGAAGAAGCTTGTCATTTATATGCTATTGTGCGCGTACATGTCAGTACATGCAAGACATTTTCTAGTATTGAGAGGATTGTAATTCTAAATCCAATATACTTTATGATTATACGAAATTCCTTTACTTTATAGAATATCCTCTCAAGATCATATGTAAATGGAAAATCCTCTGACATTAACACAGAACAACTAAATAGCACATTATTTTTTTTTGAGTGTATAATCATATGGATTAAGAGCATATTTTAAGCATATTTTATGATATAGTAAATGTTTATATTATTATGTGAATAGTTTACCTTCAAACGATTTTATTTTAGACATGGCATCATCAATGTAGGGTTGCGAATTATGGTGATAATATTTAATAATAATATTAAATTATGAGCATAACTTTTGGATTTTGTCACTTGCATCAGATTTGACATAAAGAGTGATGATTTTTTTAAATACCGCTGCTTCATCCTATAAAAACAATATTTTACAATGACAAAAATACACGCACGAACACACACATACACACACACACACACACACACACACACACACACACACAATATTTCTGTAAACAAATTAGTTGCTTGACTTATCTGCGACAAAAAAGTGATTCCTGTACTCGTATTTGGAACTGCAGTTCTGTTAAAAGTATTAAGGAATATATAAAGATAATGTGGATTACATTTTTGTATTTGTTTAAATTTCACTAATTTATTTAAATACAGTCATTAAGCATTATTATACCCTTCTAAATAATAAACTATAATTATGATATTATTTGAAATCTATTGGGTCGTCCGCAAAATTCGTGCTGTAAAAGATTTAAATTTAAATGAAATTAAAAATTTAAATCTTCTGCGTTTCAATTTTCCTTCAAAATCAGCACGAACTTTTCGGACGACCCAATATAAATATCTTATTACTCGATAAAGTATATCATTCACATTACAGTTTTTAAACCATAATTTCATCAAACATAATAATTAATGGTACACTTCGTTTTTCCTTAAAAAAATAATGGCTCACAACGTCAATTTTTGTATTTGTTATTAATAATTTAAATTTGTTATTAATATTTATGTTTGAACAAATACATATACATATAAATTCATATTTTTTACGAAAAACGTTTTAACGAAGATTAATTCCATGTTTAATTCTCATGTTTTTTAAAAAAAATTATCGACACAAGTCGATATAAATGTTATTTTTGTCACTCTCTGAATATCGGGAAAAATAGAAGAACGCTTGTATCGACTTGTGTCATCAAATGGAAAACACCCATTATATTTCAAGAAATTAATCGTAGAAGGTATAATGCTATTTATCGAGTAAATTTATAAATTCCAAGAAAGTATAAGTATATTAAAATAATTGTTACAGCTAAATAATGAAACGTGTATAAAGGCAAAAACAAATATCTACATGTCTGGAAATAATCGTCATATTTCATGGGCAGGACTAAGAATAGAGCGGACTAAACTGAATCGAAAAGTTCTCTATCATTTTATAAATTTCCCCAATAGTTAATGAGATATTAGTGCGCGAATATGCGCACTCGCCCGGCCTATTACTGCGAAGTGTATATACCGATCGCTTGGCGCGCGGACCTTGGGGATTGGCTGGCAAGCGCCCCGCCACGCGCGCCATCGTATACACTTTGCAGTAGTATTCGGCTATTTTCTTTATGCATATGTTTATGCAAGTTTGTATGAAATGGCCCTTATGGCCATTCTACAATAAGTCATTAGTCATAAATCAGAAGTTAGAAGCTGGAAATTGACCAATCACAGTAGTCAATTTCCAACTTCTAACTTCTGATTTATGACTAATGACTTATTGTAGAATGGCCTTAAAGCGGAAAGCACAGATTCTTGTATAGCGTATAACACATAAGACATAAGAAATTGAACCAATTAAAGTTCTTTATTTCATAGAAAGAAAGAAAATTAAGAACTTTGATTGGTTGAATTTCTTGTGTCTTATGTATTATGCATTATGCAAGAGTTTGTGCTTCCCACTTAAGGGCCTTTATGATCTATGACTTATTTACAAGTCATAGATCATAAATTATAAGTCATAAGTTAGAAGTGAACTCATCGTAGTATTCAATTTTTAGTTTTTGACTTCTGATTTATGACTTATGGATCATTTTAGAAGGCATATTATGGGCCTTTTACAATAAGCTATAATTAGAAGTCAGAAGCTAAAAATTGACCAATCACAGTCATCAATTTTTAGTTCTGACTTCTGATTTATGACTAATGACTAATGGCATTGTAGAATGGCCTTAAACGGAAACCACAGATTCTAACATAACACATAAAACAGGCATAAAGCCTATTCTACAATGTGCATTTCGTTCCTGTTTCTTGTTTTTTACCTTTTGCTTTTAACTCCTTCACTGTTTTAATGACAATTGAATTTCTTGTTATGTGTTTCTTGTTTCTTTCGAAGTTCATTAACTCTTATCTCAGATGATATAAAAAAACCAAATAAAAAGCAAAAACACAAAATGTAAAAAATAACAAAAAGCAAGAAACTGGAAACAAAAAGTACACTGTAGAACAGGCTTAAGAAATTAAACCAATTAGAGTTCTTTATTTCATAAAAAGGAAGGAATTGAAAAACTTCGATTGGTACATTTCCTTACTCATTACGTGTTATGCTTTATACATGAGTCTGTGCTCCCCGCTTAAGGTTTGTCCTTTTTGGCTGAACTTTTGCACTTTCTCCAGGAGGACAGAAGAAGAGAAAGATGAATTGGTGTAAAAGTTTAGCCAAAAAGAACAGGCCTCTATCACAGGTGCCTTTTTATGCTAACTCTTGACGCTCATTTTCAGCATCAAAATAAATTACGTGAAATTGACGAATATCAATTTTGATCATGTGATTATTTTGACGCTGAAAATGAGCGTCAAGCATCAGCATGGAAAGGCACCTTATCAGTTGTGTCAATATCAAACAATTCGCATGTGTTTTTTATGTGGCTAGAGTCTAAATTAATTTTAATTAATTATTTTGAACGTGTAAAATGGGAAACAAAAGGAAAAAGCATGATGAGCATGATTATGAATATGATCCAGCTCCTAAACATTTGCAAATAGGCCACATCAAGAGTCAAGAAAAGCGTCTTATCGTCATACTGGAAAATTCTCAATTGGAATCTGTAAAAGTAAGGTTATATTTCCTTTTTATCAATTATTTATTTATCAATTATTTATTTACATTTTTACAATTTTATTTTTCTGCATCAACAAGCATAAAACATAATTGCAGGTTGGAAATAGCTTCGAACTGTTGAACTGCGATGATCACACAAACATTTTGAAAAAATATAAGCGTGATCCAGGCACATGTAGACCAGATATCACCCATCAATGTTTGTTAATGTTAATGGACAGTCCATTAAATCGAGCTGGATTGTTACAAGTTTATGTACATACAGAAAAAAATGTATTGATAGAAATCAATCCACAAACCAGAATACCAAGAACATTCAAACGCTTTGCTGGATTGATGGGTGAATGTCGATGATTATCTTAACTATATCATAATAGATAAATAAACTTAAGTAGCAATAATAAAGATTTATAAATTTGTTTTTATTATAATATTACTTTGAGATTATAAGTGATTTCTATATATCCTTTTAGGACATAGAAATTTAGTTCATAGTCCATTTCTTATTAAGATCCTCTTAAATAATATCTTAAGAAATTCTATGATTGATTTAGGACTGAAACTTACATGAGGCATTCTTAAATATATTTATAAGAATTATATTTATAATAATAGAAATATATTTATAAGAATTATATTTATAATAATAGAAATATATTTATAAGAATTGTGACTATGAATACCAGCTTTCACTATTAAATTCATAATGTTAAATCATAATAAATTTAATTTGAGTTATTTTTAATCATTCTTATAGGTCGTTACTGTTTCTACTCACTATGTCATTAATTTAACTAAAACAATAGTTAAATGATTGGTTAAGTTTAATTAATGACTGGTTAAGTTAACCAGTTTAACTCAAGCAATGTAATTTGATTTTACTCAAATTTAATTAATTGTTTGCTATATGTTAATAAAAACATATACACTATTTACTTTGAAACCATGCAATTTGATCACAAAAATTATTGATTAGATGTGATTTTTTTTTAATCACATGTTTTGAATTAAAATAATCTATTTCAACACATTTAGTAGTTAAAAATAAAATGTTATGTAATGTAAGGAATTGATTTAAATTTGATCTTTTAATATTTAATAATGTATATTTATGTACAGTATACATTTTATTATTTATACTTAACATACAGTAAAATTGTATAAACCTAAGTTACATAATCCTAGCTATTACTACTTAATAATATTATTAACGTAATATTATTAAATGTTTTATTGCAGTACAATTATTACATAAATATGGTGTCAGAGCATCAGATGGTCCAATGAAGCTTCTTAAAGTAATTAAGAATCCTATTACAAACCATTTGCCAGTTGGCTGTCGAAAGATATTGATGTCGTTCAATGCAAGTAAAGTACTAAATCCAAGAGATCTTGTACCTACTGAAGATCCTATTGCTATTGTAGTTGGAGCTATGGCGCATGATCAAGTAAATTATTATTATTAAAACGATATATTACTACTATTATATTAAAAACTATATTATATTTTATATTCTTGTTTCTTTGTAGGTCAAAACAGATTACACAGAAGATACTTACTCAATTAGTAATTATCCTCTCTCAGGTGCCATTGCGTGTAGTAAATTATGTACAGCGTTCGAAGAAGTTTGGGGAATTGTTTAATAAAAAAAAACTAATATATATTTATGTATTATATATTTCGAATTTATATAAATTTCGAAATACAATTCGAAAGATTTTTCTGAAATGGATAATATTTCATTAGAGTAATCTTCTTGTCCTTTTTATGATATCTTTCTCCTTAATGTTTTTTCTGAATAAATTTTTAATATGTATGTACATTTCATTCGGTAACATAGATATGATAAAATTGCTAAAGATGAAAAAAAAATGTGACAAATGTGCATTAACACATACATAGCGACAAATTCAAACTGTGTTTAATCAAATACATTTATTATATATACATTTATTATATGTATATAACGTTTGAAATTTATATCAATTGTAAAATACACGAATGAAATAATATTATTAAGTATAGATAGTCAACTTTTTTTTATGTTTATCAGCGCTCATAATGATCAGAATGATTATATTCATTTGTGCATTTATAATATTAATTATAAATGCACACATGAATACAATAATATTATTTAAATATAGACCTATTATGACATGAATATTTAATTAAATATTAAATTAAATGTTAATGAAATATTTAAGTAAAATAGAATTTATACTTAATAATATCATTCCTTTATGTTTTACATTTGAAATATTATTCCGAGTTCTGAAAAATAAAAAAAAATATGTACATATACATATATAGAAACAAATTTTATTAATTTTTACATAGTGATGTAATTCTAGATCTTCATGTTATTTGAAATTCCCAAAATTGTTTGTAAAATGAGGTAAATGTACATTCAAGTACAAGCAACGTGAGAACACATTATACAATAGTTATATGAAAACATTATGCTAAACACATTTTTTTATCATAAATTGATAACAAGGAAGAAATAGATACGACAAAACAAAACTTTTACTATTTGAAACTACTTGTTTTTGAAATTCATTAGATTGAGAAAGCTGGAAATACTAACCTCTAAGATTTTTTAGGACAATATTTTAGAAAGTAAACGCGAGATAATCTGAACCATTAAAAATTACTGCAAAAGATGTCTTCAAACATATTTCACATTGCTCTGCCTTCTTTTAAAGCTGTACTTTTTATTTTTGATATGTGATGTCATGAGGTCTTTCTTCAAAAAAAAAATCAGAAATTATGTGCTGGTTGAAAAAATCATAAATATTAATTTTAAATATTTTGGGAATGATAAAGAGAAGAATTACTAAATATACAATGAATAGTATATTCGGTATCTATTATAACCGGATTATACCGAATATTCGATAAAATTATGTGTTGAATAACTGAATATTTGACAAGTAGACTATTAGTACTAGACACTATTTTAACAAAAACAATGCAGACATGATCTTCTAAAATAAGAAGAAATCCCTTTATTCTCAATAAGGAGAAAATCTCTCGAAATTTTTCGCATAAATTTTTCAGAATTTTTGTGTAAAAATTTTAGAATTTTTGATTAATTTTGCAATTTTTTAGAAAATCTCTCAAATTTTTTAAAAATAAATGGTAACATTTTCCAGAAGTTTCAAGAAAATTATTTTAGAATTTTTCAGATATGTAAATCTTCATATGAAGATCATGAAATACTAAAATTTCTCATTCTATAATTTCTGATGAAATCCTTATGAAATCTAAAAAAAATTTAAATATTTTTTTTAGAAATGATAGAATAAGAAATCTTGGAATATTTCATAATTCACATTCTGAAAAATTCTAAAGAAGATGTAGAAATTTCTGCATTTCTAAGTGTTCCAATTCGTATACAAATTTTTCACGATCATCTATTTAAACATATTTTATCAAGTGGTGTGAAATCAAACAATAGTAGAATTTTACGATTACAACTATTCGGTATTCAATCGAATAGTAGACTAATACTCAGATGTTTAGCTGAAGAGTAGAAATGTTGAAGACAGAATACTAAATAGTTACTAAAATATTCGTTGCAATTTTAATTCGTATTCGAATTATAATATAAGTATAATTTCTGGAATTTCTCTTTTTTCCATATCGCATATCTCGCTCTATTGATGTAAAATGCAAATTTTAATCAATTCGTTCAATTGCACGTCAATCATGTACGGCCACGTGTTTATGTTTATTTATATGACTGATGTGACTTCGTCCACGAGTTATAAAATATTTATTATATCAATTTTTCAAAATTTCTATTCCAAGATTTTGTCATATATATAATTTTTTTAATGCACAAAATATGTGCATTGTAAAAATGGGGAAAAAACTCAGAAAGGAATAATAATAGATTTGTTTCTGGAAATCATTCGTATACCTAACGATTGATGCAAATTCGAATTTGGATAAGATTAATTTACAATAAACATACTTTAACACTATTTTCTTTTTTCAAAGATTATTTATCTCCCGGGACGAAGGACTTTAATTGTTCAATTTCTTATGTAGTGGATTGTTCGGAAAATTCGTGCCACAAAAGATTTAAATTTAATAAATGTATACTAAAATTTAAATCTTCTGCGTTTCAATTTTCCTTCAAAATCGGCAACCTAATATTACGTGTTATGCAAGAATCTGTGCTTTCCGCTTTATACTGGGGGTCCATCGGTTGATTCATCTTTTGGTAAATTTTATCTGTGAGATAAATCTGAGATAATCCGCTCATGTGATTGAATAATCTTACTACTTACTTAACAGATAAACTGCATTATTCCAAATAGTTAATTAGTTGTTTCAATGATTCCCTTTTCCGCACCGTGTGATTTCACCCTTACTGATTATTGATTCGTTACGCGGTTACACCTCATGGGACTCCACTCTTAAACCGTAAGAAATGGGCGAATCGATTATTCTTCTCGCATTTGGTTGTAATTGATCAGTTTAAAGCACATATGTCCACTTATCTAATATTCTTGATATTACATCTTTAATATTTCTGAAATATTATTAAAATATTCATAAATATTAATTATTTTCAATTTAAAGCAATTGAATTCACAATCCAGCAACAAAAAATTCTTATTAGTCTATGCTGCATCTTGCATTAAGAAAAAATATTTCGGCGCGATTTTAAGTACATATCTAGTTCTACAACTGCGCCATATATATAAATTTAAACATATATTGAACAGATGTATTGTAATCAGCAATGTTTTTTAAATGTTTCTTAAACGTTTATTTCTCATTATTTTTACATTTTTCACGATACATTTTCAAAATTCATTAATTTAACGTTTATTTAACGTTTATTTAATATTTATTAAATGTTTATTTAATATTAAATATTCATTTGAAATAATAATTTGAAAAAACATTTTTTAAACGTTTATTTAATATTAATTAAATGTTTATTTTACATTATTTATTCATTTAAAATGTGGTAATAAGAAATATATTATCTATTTCATGTTTATTTAATGTTTAGTAAATGTTTTATTTCACATTAATTATTTGTTTGAAATAATGGTTTAAGGAAACATTTATTTAATGTCTATTAAATCTTTTTTAAAAATTTATATGACATTTAATAAATGTTTGTTTTTTGTTTATTTATTTAAAATATGATTAAAAAAATATTTATTTAATATTTATCTGATGTTTATTATAAATATGAAAAAAATATTATTTTCTAAAGCTCAAATTAATTTAAAACGGGTTGGAATAATAAAATAATAATGAAAGAGAAGTTAACACAATATACCATCTTGATCAAAAAGTTCCCGGAATTACCACCAGGTGATGCTCTAAGTCAGCTGATTTGAGTTCTGTTGTCTTTTTTTGGTTAGGTTGCCACATCTATCATGGACATTCCCACCAAATTTTATCACTTGCTTGACATTTATGAAAGTTACGCCGTCTTGTGTACATCTACCTCTGCACGTATTTTCGATTTTTTACAGTTTTAAAAATGGAGTTAAATTTGCAACAACGAGTTTGTATTAAATTTTGCGTTAAAAATGGATTCAATGTGAAAACCTTGGAAATGTTGAGAAACTATTTCGGCAATGATACTCTAAAGAAAACAGCCGTTTATGAGTGACATGAAAAAACCATTACGAGGAACGCGTTTTAACAGCCGAAAGGAGATAATGGAAAAATCGAAGACGACTCTGATGGCTATACCGACAATAGAGTTCCAAAAATGTTTCGAGAGTTGGATCAAGCGCTGGCATAAATGCGTTGCAATCGATGGGGAATACTTTGAAGGGGACAATATCACTTTTGATGAATAAAACTTGTATTTTGAATTTTCTGAATTCCGGGAACTTTTTGATCAAGATAGTAATTGTTTGTATCGATATTAAGTTATGCATAAGATATATGACGGATAGAAGAAGACTCATAACTCTTCCCGGTTCAAAACTCGACCGGTAAGTGAAAAAGATTAAAATATAATTAAAAATTATGATTAATTAATAAAATTAGTTGTTTAATATTTAGCATGTCGATAAAAAAAAATAAATTAAAAAATTCTACATTATTTTTTCTAATTTTGTTCAAATAATTTTGACATTAAGAAACGTTTTTTAATGTTAAAAGAAATATTTCTTAAATAAATATTTTTTAAACGTTAAAAAAATGTTTTTTCAAATGTTAAAATAAACGTTTTTTTAATCAAAAAAAGATGATTTAATTATTAGGTGTAGTAAAAAGAAATCCATTATTTTTGCATGAAATTGAACGGAAAAATAATGGATTTCTTTTTATTATACCTAATATTTAATTTCCATTATTTTTCAAAA
>NW_017259183.1:4297719-4302693 GCF_001594045.1 Atta colombica | reverse complement strand
AATAATATTATCAGAAGTGGACATATAATCATTCATTAAAATACTTCCAGAATTATAATTTGATATTTTCCAATTTTAGTAAAACATTCTTGAAATGTTGCATTTAATATTCTAGGAATATGCCCAAAATATTACTTAAATAATATTATGCGTCTATAAGGCTAGATAATACTTAGGAAATGAATGTAACTTTTTCACATATTACAATTAAACATGTTAAATTAGAATTATAACTAAATAATTATTTGTAATATATGTAATATTAATAATTATTTAATGTCAAAATTATAATCTAAAAAAATATATAATATAATCACTTACACCATATGTCGACAATAAAAAAGACATATCAGTAAGTTAAAATGGCGCAATGGATAGGTTATGAGATTCATCTTTTTGAAGATCCGAGTACTCAAAACCTACAAATGAACGGTAAGCAACAAATAGCCGTAAAGGATAAGGTAAGCAATATAATAAACAATTAATAAGTAAATTAAAAATAGTAAGTCTTAATAGAAAGTCTTAATAAAAATGTCCTAAAACTGTCAGGATGTACTTACAAAAAAAATAACTTATTTTATTTTGTATCTAATTATAGCTAAATAGATATTACAGCTAAATAGATGCTAGATAGTATTTAGAAAGTTTTTTCTAATGTTATGATATCACTTTACAATCTTTCTTAGCTCTAATCATTAGTTGATTTTTTATACATAATCACTAAAAAAGTAAGCGTTACATTAACTCGTCGCACTATTTAGAAAAACTAAATGTGTAAGTGATAATGTTCAACGCAGTTTTACTAATTCATGACTAGTCAGCCACTAGATTCAATTTCTACACGGGATAAGTGTAAAATGAAATGGACAATAATATTATGAAATCAAATATAATTAATATGACAAATTAAAATGACAAGAAGTTTGAAACGATAATATTCACAATTTTAGCATCATTACCAATATGATTAAGTATTACTTATTAAGCGCTTTAAGAATGACAGAATTAATCTCCTCCGAATTATACAGAGTGAACCAGAGTCATTGAACTAGCTTTTTACCTTAGAGAAAATTATCGATTACCGGCACATTTATAATCCAATTAGTACGAAGTATCGATAATTTTCTCATTTTAAAAAATTGATTCAATGACTCTGATTCACTCTGTATATACATATACTATGTAATTTTTTGTAATCATCTACGTTAGACGTCGTAATATCTCAATTTGTATTGCAAATTTTCGATTACATAATCCGAAAAAGAGAACATACTTTTTTTATGAGATTCTGCATCTATAACAATAAATTTTTAAAATTTTAATTGTCTTAGCAATTTTAACTTAATCTGACAAGAAAAAAATGGAAGGTAAGATTGATGTCATAAATACAAAAAATATTTAGACCAAAGATTGAACAGAAAAGTTATCTACTTACTTAATACAATTTCCTTCGGAGTTCCTTCCATACATACACTCAATTTTTTGTGATTACGTCTTCTGTACATGTACTTTTCAAAAAATGTTATCAGCTTATACATATTTATGTTCTCTATTGTAAGCGCTTCCTTTTCATATCTGTTAAATATGTATTGCTGCTTCGTAATCTCACTCCAGTTTCTGTTAACTTCGTTTTTTAAAATCTCTGCATCGTAACGTTGTTTTAAAATTCTCAGCTTTTCTTTGAAATGATATAATTTGCTTTCTGAGAACTGCATTAATATCATTTTAAACGAAATCAGAAAGCCCTCGATCAGATGGTTAATGTGTTCGAATGTGTATTTATTTGCCTGAGAATAAACAGTAATAGAATATCCTGATATTTTGTTGATATCTCTATAGTCCCACGAAATATAATCAAGCCCTTCAGTTCGTAGCAGATGCATTAACGGTTCTTTCATTATCATCTAAAAGATTATTATTTAACAGATGAATGTGATGTATAAATAAATCAATCACAGTAATCAAAAATGTCAGAAATGTTATTCACATTTCATTTACTTTTAAAAATAAATAAATAAATATAAATTGAAGATGTATATAAAACAATGTTATTAAATACTTACTAGTATCAACTCGATTAACACCGATGATTCAATTGTAGCAATACCGATTTGATAATAATTTGTTATTACAGAGTTGACATATGTGTGATTAATATTTTTCAATTTGCAATAATTAGATTTGCGTTGGGGTATCATAGCGACTCTAACAAATTGATTCGTAATACTATTGAAGTGTTGACAATTAATTTGTGCGATAAAGAATTGCATAATATCGATCGTACAATCTTTCGTTATGTTGCCTTGCACGAGACATTGGATGTAGAAAAAATTGTTGAAAGACTTTGCAAAGTATTGGAAGTCTTCAAGAAAAATACATTTATATAGAGATTCGTACTTGTGAAGGTACGTATGGTAGGGGCTCTTTAATATCCATAATTTCACATTCCTGCGAATAAAAATAGCAAAAATAAGCAACACATGTTATTAATTGGAAATGATAAGAAATATAATAAATATAATTCATCTTATAAAATTAATTATTATAATAAATGTTCATCATTAATTATTTTTTTTTAGTTCTATAAGAATTTTTTTATAGTTGTTGCAATTATGCTTAAGATAATAAACAGATGATACTTGATGAATTCCTCAGTTTCCATAAATTTGTTGTAATATGCCTTCAATTGTTGCGTTTTAATAACTTCAAACAAGTTTTTCGAAACAGAGGCTAGATGTACTATATGTTTTGTAATAATCATCAACAAGGTCTGCAATACACATAAATAAAATTTATGTAAGTCGAAATTATACTTCGCCAACACACGCTAAAACGTATACCTACTGGCAGTTTTTCACTAAACCCGCTCATTTGTATTGTAATACCTATAGCATCTTCACTGACATCGATAACATAATCAAACCCAGCTGTTATAGCCGGATGTAATTCTTCGATCAATAGATATTTTAATACATTGCAGTACATATCCAAGAGAGCAGTACTAAAATATTAATAATATGACAGTTAGACATATATTATAATATAGTAGACATTATAATATAGTAGACATTATAGAATCAACAAACAATTGTAGTAATATCACTATAATGTATAAGGTTATTAATTACCCTCTTGGTGTTCTAATGCTCAGAGAACAAACTATATGAAGGTTTATATGACATGTCGGCCAATAAAACTTCGGACGATACCAAATCTGCAAAATATGATTATCGTGTACTTTTACAGGATATTTAGAAGTTTCTGTTGATACTGGTATTAAAGAGATATTGTCGATAAGAAATGCATTGGATAACGATAAATTAAATTCAGGTAATGGCTCAATGGATTTCCAGTATTCGATCAGTTCCTTTGGTAATGCGGTAATTGAGCAATAAGTTTTGAAACATGTCGTATCTAAAGCTAAATCATTGCCGAAATTCATGATATTCACCGTTTCTGGCGTCAAAAAATTCAAATATTCTTGTATAGCTTCTGGATTATACTCGAAATAATTATGCTTTCCAGTTAAATAATCACGCGACGGATAGAAATGCATACTCTTACATAAATCAAACACGTCATCGTGCTTACTAAAAAATCTAAAAAAAACCTCGAAATATAAGTGGCACATCTTATGTATTTTAAATACATATCTTTTTTTTTTACATATCAATTTATTCTTAAATTGATTTACCTAAAATTATTTTCTCCAATTTTATAAAACTCATTGTAAATCCATTCTTGTGGACCAGTCTTTTTTACTAATTTAATAAAGGAAAATATTGCATCTAGAACGTCATTCAGATGCTGTTGTCCCTCACGGGAGAGTTCTACTATAATCTCGAATAAAACATACTTAGAGTTGTATCCGAAACCATTATCGTTATCGCAGTTACCACAGAATAAATCAAGGGCCCACATTTTTTTACGCAGATAACTAGTTAAAGATCCACTTCCTTTATTCTCAATAATCGATGAAATATATTTAAATGGTTTACTTCTGTATTTATTAAGTATTGAAGGCCAAATCCATATTACATGTAGCTGTAAAAGACAAGTTTTATTTTTATGCATTTGTACCCTTGCATACGCACCCTTTTTTTGAATTTGCGTGTCTAAGTTACATACTTGGCTGATGTCTTTGATGGATCTAACTTTGTACATGTTTTTGAAAACGAGAGTATCAAAAAATTTGTCGTTTTCAAATGTCGTAAAGGAATCGAAAGGCAGCCAATTACGTAGTATTCCAGCAAAGGAGTCTGTGACATATTTTTCCAATGTATCTAGCGGTAATCTCGCCTATAAAAAGATATAGAAAGTAAGTATACATATTATGAATTGGTTATATTTAATAAGAAATCAATCTTTCAATTGTAAATTATTAAAGTTACCTGTATAGCTAGCATCATTCTGTGAGCGCTATAATGGCGCTCTCTAAATTTGTGCAGCTCTTCGTACAGCTTGTCATCATCTATATTAGTGTGTGATGTTAACTCTTTCCAATGAATCCTATTGGGCGGAGGACGAATTCGAGCAATATGGGCCAGTACTAGTTCTTTCCTATTTTTGTCACAAGACAAGTAACTGGACTGAAACTCTATGTGAACATGAAACATTAAAAATAAATTGTAGTTGCTGCAACAATATTACGATTATAATTTATATACCGTTTTCTATGACTTCTCGCTCCCGCGTGATGGCATCTTTCTTTATCAAGGGTCGATGATCAATGAAAAATTGAACAAAATGATCAAGAGCTGGTTCCAACCGTTTCACTGAGATATCAAAATAAAATCTTGTATACTCGCAATCTGTTGCACTATTAGTAGTGCCACCATAGAAACTGATAAATTCATTAAAATTCTGCAAATACAATGATATTTAAATGCACAAAAATGTATTTTATAATAAATTCACTTATCATGTTTTAATACTTCAGGATATTTTTTGGATCCCATGAAAACCATGCGCTCA
>NW_017259183.1:4282873-4297619 GCF_001594045.1 Atta colombica | reverse complement strand
TTATATATATATATATATATACATACACCTATACATATCATGCGTTGCATACATGTTAAATTGATCAAGCACAAACAGTAGTAGGTAATTATTCGTGAACAGTTTACACATTTCGAAACGAATCAATGACAACTCATTTACAAATACTAGAGGAATCACGTTTTTTGAATAGAGATATCAGATATATCTGATAACATCAAGTCTGACTGTACGATGAATATATTATTAGTGCCATTGCGACATTTTATCTTTTCATGTTTGATGAACGATAAAGATAGATGGATACAATTGCATTAATTATGCACTTCTGAACATAATTTTAAAGAGCTAGATTATTTTTTATGATTTCATAAATCCCTCTCCGATATTATAATCTCAATAAAATTTTAGTAACAGATTATGTAAAAAGATAATACGATAGAAATGTAAAATGCTAATTGTCTTACTTATACCTTCTTAAATTGTCTTACTTATACCTTTGGTATTTCTCGTTTCGAAGAACTACTTTTTTCAAGATCGTTATAGTTCATATCATCATAATTCGCTCCTTCCAATCCAGATATTAACAAAGCTGTTAAACCATTTTGTAGTCTAACGACTCTAAATTTGAAAGACAAAACAAATAACAATAAGATGAGGAATTACTGAGGATCATATAAAAACACTTAATTTTTCTTTGTAGAAAGTACATTGTAACATTTCTCTTAAAAGATTATCATTGCACTAAATAATACGTCTCACGAATATTTCAATTGAAATCGTCTTTTTTGCAAAATCTTCATCCCTGTCTCACCTATATTCGGCCTTGTCATACTCCGATTTATCAGGCGGCTCGAGATATTTCTTGCCTTCAGTTGTACGCTCCGCCTCTGACATCATATCAACGTACAAGAAACCAGAAATTATAGACACATATAACGATCCGATCGGAGAACTTAAAATAAGATTTTTATATGTTCCACCTTTCTTTCCATTAGATTGGGCACAATTTTAATTAGCACTCTAGTCGACACTTCTTCTCTCTATATGTTATCTGCCCTCGAACGAATAATATGAAAGTCAATACCTAGTGTTTTGTGTATATACATTGTAGCAAAGTGGAAATAGAAATAATAAGCAGCGTAATAGGTACTCATTATCCGAAAAATCAGAATTTTGGATTCAGTAATGAGCACACGAATTCATTTCTATCTATTTCAATTCTCGAAACTTTTATTTTTATCATACTTTGACATGTTAATCAGAGATTAATTAAAACAAAATTTCGAACTGTACAATTCATTTACTCTGATATAATCTCTTCCATGTTAAATAAATATCAGAAAATTTGGTATACGTACTTGGCCCAGGAGTATTAAATTTTTTTGGAGGCAAAATTGTCATAAAAGATATGTTTGCAGGAATTTGTTCGAAATGACGTATTATACAATATATTAAAAATCCTAACTCCCAACGAACTTTGAAAATATCTTTCATCTTCAAAAAAATAATAAAAAATGCGATTTTTCAAAAATATCTAATAGAAGATATTTATTTTATCGGAACAAAAATCATTATCAAAAGAAAAGTTGATAAAATTAGAAACAATTTCGTTTATTTTTAAGGTGATCAACTTTCCAATATACTTTCCATGATAGAATTTTTTTAAGAATATTGTACTTTCGATTATTTCAACAATTGAAACTTTTTTCGTAAATATCTCAGAATTAACTATTATTACGTACAATAACTCTTATAAAGGTGGAAGATTATTATCCTTACAAAATCGTTTTCTATTCATCCTCGTATGATCAATATTTTTTGAGATACGATTTTAAGAATGTTTCCTTTTATACATATCCTTTTAACAAAACTTATTTTTTAACGATTTATGTAAATATCATGAATTCGGCTTTTACGTAAAAAGTATTTATCATCAAATTGACAAGTTTTGAAATTTCCTACAAAATCGTTTTTTATTAAATCTTGTACGAATTACAGTTGTCGAGATAAATGAATTTTTTCAAATTGTAAGGGCGATTACGATAACTGTGACTTCTCAAGATAGAAGTTATATTTAAAAGCACTTTTTGTAAGGAACATGGAAAAAAATAATAAAAGGATTCTATAATCAATGTTCTATTTAATAATTATAAATTGATTTTATGATGAATTTGATAACTTTTTAATAAACAATGATTGTCAACTGAAATGTTCTGGAGATTATTCAGGACATTGACCTTGACAAGATATGTTAAGAATTTCATCTCATCCCCTCCTTGCTAGAGGGTTATGACAGGGCTTTCTTTGCGAAGCAATTTCCATTCCACCTCGCCACAGTTACGGAGCGCACGACTTTTCGCGATGCGACTCTCATCCCACTTCTCCTACCATGAGGCCATAATGAAAGGATTACATGGTGTATGCAATTCGGCCATACCACGCCTACTTTTGTTCCTCGTCGTCGAGATAGTGCAGAAGAGCAATCAACTGTGAAACGCGAAATATGAGGCGTATTCACAATCCATTTTTATTTTAAAACTGTCTTAAATAATGTCTTAAGATGCTAGTACAGTCAGATTAACTTATGACATCTTAAGACACCCTTAAGAATTAAAGAATGAATACCGGTTTGTTTCGTGAAGTTGATACTGAATCTTTTCTTGCACAATCAACCTTGGTTTTTTATTTTATTATTAATAAATGTTTTAATTATTACAGAAAATGAGACTGAAACTCTATAGTTGTTATATTAATAAAGAACAATTAGACGAAGACTTGACAGCAGCAGTAAAAAGCAGTCCTGCACTTTATAATTTTCTTCTATCTCTGAAAGAAAGATGAAGAAAACAAAAGGACTCTTTATAATGAGAAGTCAGTGTATATTTAAAAGATACATAATGATCACGGAGTTCGCGCGCTTTTTCGCGGCAATGTTACTTTATCGACTTTGTTAGATTTTAAATAACTTCTTGTTTGATTTTTTTCCGAAAAATTAAATGGAATTACTTTAAAATCATGTTGTATAATTTTAAAGAAAGAAATTTAAAATCAATTTGTAAGTGAATCATATTCGTTATATTTCTAATTAAAAACTGTATGTTATTATGGAATTATATACACTTACAGAAGTGGATAAATGTTGAAATTATTTGAAAGATTGCTACAGGAAGTCTAGAAATTTTCTCAAAAAAGTGGTGTGACAAAAATTGAAATCATGAAGCATAAAGTAAAAAGCGTAAAGTAATGACCTATAATAATTGGTGCTCGTTTAAACACTAACCGTAATAACTACATTTTAATTGTTTCTTCTGTAATAAAAAAAAAATATAAATTGTTAAAATATCAAATTTTTTGTAGATATATTATAATGACCATGCTAACGAATTGATGTGACGATCGATGTTATTCCGTTCCGTAAATTTCTCATCGTGTGAAACCTAGCTTCGAAATAATGTAACGGAATTGTTTTGATTGATTTATCCCCATCATTTGTCTTTTCCGTTCTGTACTGTTCCACTATTTCTCACTCGATATATCCCTAGAGCGGAAATTAACAACGAAAAATCGCGATGTCAACACGATGAATCACAGTCGTTCCGCTATTTTCGCTAATTTCATTATTATTAGTTAATTTGCGGAATGAAAGTTGCACATAATCTCAATATTATATGCTGTCGATATTATAGTCCACATGCAATTGATTGCATATATTGTTTTTTATCTTCTTCAATATGGATACAATAGTAGAATGATTCGATAATTACAGTAAATATCAATATAGATATTAATCAGCAGTCTGTGATTCCGTTTATTTTCTTTCTCTTCCCAGCAAACACAAAGTTACGTGTAACGTATCAGTAAAACGTGTAGATTACATGATCGAAACTGATGCTTAATATTGGTCAATTTTCACGTGATCTGCTTTGACATTAAAAATGAGCGTCGAGCGTCAGCATGAGAAATTACCTTTAATCCACTAGTTCCAATGCTGCTATTGCTCTTTGTAAACCATGCATAAATCTTCATTTCTCTTCGAATTTTTTTTTATTAACTTTGATGATTTTGAAAAAGCCAGCAATTTTTTATATTCTCTGATATCTTGCGTCTATATAGATTCCTTTGATTTTCTCATTCTCATTATTCTAGATTTATCAAAAAAGTATATTTTATCAATCTTTCTGTCTGCGAATATTCCTATTTTATCTTCGAAAGGTAGGTAACAACATGGTACATTCAATCGAGTTCGTTCTTTCTGTTTACTTGGCAAATAACACATAAAGATCGCCCGATCTTTAATTATTTTCATGTTTCGAACAACATTGTTCGAACATGTTCATATTATTTTTCTCTGGTGAAATTTTTTAAAATTACTATATAATTTTTTAGAATTTTTTAAATTTAAATTTCAGGATTCTTCTGAATTTTTGTATAATTTTATACCTACTTATTATTTAAAATATCGTATATAACGAATTTCTAAAAATATTACATATGAGAGAGATAATGTGATAGGTAAAAAATATATTATGAGATAATAAAGTATATGAAAAATTTTGTTCATTAAGGTCGATAATGATTTTTAGATGTTATTAAAATATTGGGATTTATTCCTTAATGTCTTATTTTATGAATGGCAATAATTCGAGGAAAAAAACGTAATAACAAAAGGAGCAGATAAATTATTTCTCAAGAAACTTTATTGAAAAAATTTCACCCGTAATCAAGAAATATTTTGAGACATTTCAGTAATATTTTAGGAACATTGTAACGTTTGTTGCTGAAATGTTCTAAAGTGTCCCTTATTTATTATATACTGAGATATTGTTTAGACATAAATGTCTTCATGCTGTGAATGTCATATATAACTGTAAACAATATGTGATTTGCTTCCTACTTCTTAAGTTGAATATTATATTTTCTAGAAATTTCAAAGCTCTTTTCATGTAAATTTGTATTGTTTCATAAAAGGATAACGATCGATTGTAATTTTACTTTCTTCTTACAAATATCATTATAATAGATTAGCACTCATGGATCGAGTGAAAGGTTTAAATAAATATTATACCAATCTAGATTATAATAATAAAAAAGAAAAAGTGAATATTGATATGTGCAATGTATAATAAAATGCATTGTTGATGATTTTTGAAATTTAACATTATTATTAAAAGACTCTCCATTTTTTATGATGTAATACTGCTTTTTGTGTTTATTTTTAGAAACTGTTGAAGAAACTAGATGATATATTTAATACGAGACAATGAGGTAAGTTTAAACTTAACGATGATACCAAAGAGTAAATAAAAATAGAATTTTATGAAAATAGAATTTAATGAAATAATGAGAGACAAGTAAAAATTGCTTTCATCTTTATTAGTTTTAATGTTCTCATTTTTGCACAGATTGCAGGTACTGGTAGAAACAATATATATGATACAGAAGGTGTCGTTTTTTTCGTCTATTTTTAAACATATGTGATTATTACTATTTTACACTATTTAATTGAATACTCTCAGATAATCGCTAATAAATGAGTAGTAACTTTAGGTACTTACAGTAATATTGTTCTTGCATTTGCAATTATAAAAATATCGTTATTTATGTTATTTGTATTTTAGTTTATTTTTTCTAATAAATAAGAATAATAGATAGTATAATAATGAACGTATTAAGTTGATTATTTATGAAAGTTTTGTAACTTCTATGTACTTTTATTGTTTTGTAGAGTACGATTTTAATGAAATACCCAGTTAGTGATTATACACTCATCACAGTACAGTGTACAGGATCTGTGATGTGTTCATTTTTTCTAAATTGTCTCATGTAACTATATATAAAAAATTCTAGTTCACTAATGTAATTATTCTCTATACTTATTTATCGAGGAATTTTTATATTGAAATTAATATTTTATAAACTTTTTCTAATATCTTTTCTATATTTTTTAGAGATGTATCTGGATATTATAAACATGTATGATGAAATAAATTCTATCTAAAATACAGTAACAAAGAAATATTTATTCATATTGGATGTTTTCTAACAAAAGTTGATATAGTTGTAATATAGAAAATCATTTTATCCTTATTGTTCGCCAATGGTAAACAAAGATGAAATGATTCATTGTATCTACTCACGGTGTCTCTTGCTGAAAAATTGGTGTTATTTATATTAAATATGTTGTCTTATAATTAAAATTTTTTATATTAAATATATTTATACAGACAAACGTTATAAAAGGAATGAAATGATAATTTTAGGAGATTCGGACTTGTATGCAATTATAATTATTGTATAATATAATAACAGACTATTTTCCTTTAAAATATGATTGCAAAAACGAGTAAATAAGAAATTTATATGACTAAAGAATTATCGTTTTGAATTATTTATAACTATTGATACATTTCAATTAGTGAAAGATATTCAATTTCTTCCATGTGACAACATAATAAATATAGTATCCATATGGTCGGAAGATAGCTGCGAAGAATTTAGCATTATCATAAATGTATATTATTTAAATTATTTAAAACACTATGTTGCCGAGTATTATTTTGAATTTTATTAAAATTCTTTTTCTATTTCATAATTATTAAGAATCTAGTATTTATAAATACATATATCCATAATACATGTACACTACTTGAATTTATAAACACGTGTCTAATAAAAACTGAATATGTTGAATATTATTTACCAAAATAAATGAATTAATCAAAATGAAGAAAGTATGAATATAGCACATTTATTACCTGTTGCAAAAATAAACGATATTTCTGTTGGTAATCTTTTTTATGATAGTGCGTGGCAAAAACTCATAAAGGACATGAACACAATGACAATCTATGACAATAAAATACAACACAGTAAGAATACACACGTTTTCTTAATCTTTAAATTTTATTAGATTAACTGAACATATTATAATCTTTACTTAAACTTAAAAAAATTGAGAAATCATATATTATATTTTTAATCAATTAATATATTTATTGTTATTATAGCACCGATGTAAAAAAAATGCTATCAATCTGTTAAAAAAGATTCAAAACTTGGAGTAATAGAATATGTAAATAGGGTATGAAACCGGATAAATATGAAACCGGAATTTTTTTATAGAAAATACACGTTTATTGCATGAAAATGATAAAAAATATTTTATTCGAAGTATTGCCCATCGGTAGCTATACATTTTTTCCACCTGTTTGACAATTTGTGGATGCCACGCCAAAAAAATTGTTGCTCTTTTGAGCCAAACCAGTCATTTAGACATTTTCATACATCTTCGTAAGAAGTGAAGCGCTGCTGAGCAAATGTGTGTCCCATAGATGCAAATAAGTGGTAATCGGACGGAGCCAAGTCTGGTGAGTAAGCCGCATGCGAAAGTTCTTCCCAACCAAATGCCTCAATCGTTTCCTTGACCAGTTTTGCTGTGTGTGATGGTGCATTATCATGAAGCAAAATCATTTCGTGTTGCCTTTTTTGATATTCCGGTCATTTTTCACACAAAGCTTGATTCAATTGAACATTTGTTGTCGGTAGCGTTCAGTATTAATTCGCCAGGTTTTAGCAGCTCATAATAGATCACACCTTTCTGATCCCACTAAACACAGAGTATTGTCTTCCGTCCATAGCGATTTGGCCTTGCAGTCGATGTCGATGGTTCGCCTGGAGTTATCCATGATCTTTTACCCTTAGGATTCTCAAAATATATCCACTTTTCATCATCAGTCACAATTCGATGGAAAAATGACTTTCTTTTGTACCTGGCGAGCAGCATTTCGCAAGTGGTTTTTCGGTTTTCCTGCTTTCAGTTGTGGAACTCATTTTCCCATCTTCTGGATCTTTCCCATGGATTTCAAACGTATGGAGACGGCTTCTCGTGTCACAATCCGCGAGTTGTTGTTGAGCTTGAGCGTCATCCTCATCTAACAATGCTTGCAATTCGCTGTGCAAACTCTTTTGGTGGTTTTCCACGTTCTTCGTTTCTCATGTCAAAATCGCAACTTTTGAATTTTTTAAATCACTCAAAGCACTGTAATTTACCAAGAGCATCGTAAGCTCATCGTAAACTTCGACAAGCATTCGATGCGATTCTGCAGCAGTTTTCTTCAAATGGTAACAGAAAATCAATGCTGTCCGCAAATCGTAGTTTCCAGGCATAAAATTCGACATATTCAACGCTATTACAAACTATACTGTTGTATGAAACTTGTTGTGGATTTAAAATCTTTGTCAGATGTTAGAACAAGGAAATGGCGTCAATGGCGCCGTCTGACGGAAACTACATTAACAGCTATGGCCATCTATTGGTAAATTCCAGTTTCATATTTACATACCTGGGATGTCTATTAAGACTAGAATACAAATATTATCTAGATTTATGTCCACATTAAAACTGCCCAGCATACAAGAATGGATCAAAATTTTTTTCTATCCAAATGCGTATTTTAAATAGCGAATACTTTTTATTAGATTTAATTGAATTCAATTGGATTCAATTAGACGTAATTGAATTGGACGTAATTGGATTGAAAAACTGCATTTTCTATTCAAAATTTTGAATTGAACAGTATTCACAATGAAAAAACTAACATTATTTTTAGGTTGAAAGGCATAGAGATATGTTTCATGCCATTCCTATAAATGAATAAAAATGCATTCAGAATTGAAAAGCATTCATTTTAACATTCGTAAATCAATATTTCTGAAAATCTAAATCCATTTCAATCCATTCTTGTTTGTTAAGTTTCCATAAAATAAAGAACTATGATTGCTTGAATTTCTTATGTTTTACGTGTTATGTGTTATGCAAAAGTCTGTGCTTCCCACTTAAAGTCGCGATGTTTTATGAATAAGAAAATGAGCCAATCAAATTCTTTTATTTCCTTCAGCGAGGAGCACATGTTGTTATGCAAAAGTCTGTGCTCTTCGCTTAATGGCTCTTGCACACCAGCGCGATGCGCGACTGATTGCTTTTACTCGAGTGCATCTATATTTCATTTTATTCTTGTTGTTCACCAAATGTTAAACGAGGATAAATAATACATGGGTGCACTGATAAATTTCCAAACAATCCAATAAGCATATATATAATTTTTACAAGTATCGCGACATCGCAGCAAAAGTTGGGCGAAGTTGAACATTTCTCGTACTCGACAAGAAAATGAGTCGAGCTGCGCATTGTTACACAAAAAGCAGAATTAATTGAAAAAAGTGATCTTGGTATCAATCATGAAACTTGATCTCTATAGGATGGAAAATGGAAATTGAAAAATTTCTCTATTAATTTCAATGGTAATTCTTGGCTGGACTTTCATCCTAGGATAAAATTTTATGATTGATACTCTTATAACCTTGATATATGTAATATAACAAAACATACCTAAAATTGCCTTTTCATGCCACTGCTCATTTTCGATGTCAAAATAAATCGCCTGATAGAAGATCAAGCGTTATTTTTGACCTGTTTTGTCGCTGAAAATAAGCATGAAAAGACACCCTCACAATCTCTATTGGCAAAAATTATTATATATATGCTTATTGAACTGTGTTCGCAAATTTATCCGAATGAAGCCATTATATTATTTATCCTCGTTTAATCACAGCATAACCAGTAGGGACAATCCGTGTTGCAGTCACGTGAGCATTCGCCATGTTAATGTTTGAAAAATCCAGGAAAGAGGATATAATGCCCCAAGATAGTCCATTACTTTGTTCTAAAAAACATAATTAAGGATGCCGTGTAAACGTAGTCAATGTAAAAATATTATCTTTTTTTACAAAATTATATTTGATTATGTTTAATTAAGTTAACCTAGCATAAACTACTTACTTTTGTAAATTATAAAAACTTCCCTTACGATATCTTTGGGATAACGAATAAAAGTGCATTGTGAATTGTTACTATTATTACTGCATTGTTTATTACTACACGTAACGTAACTTTTCTTTTTTTTATCCATTGTTTAGAAATATTTATGGCGCAACTTAAATTATCTTCTTTTGCCACGGATATTTGCTCACACGGGATCTGTGTAATATTAGGTGTAGTAAAAAGAAATCCATTATTTTTCTATTTAATTTCATGCAAAAATAATGGATTTCCTTTTACTACACCTAATATGTACGTTCTTATCATCTTGCATTTCATTGGATCCAGCGCAAAACAAAAGCTGCGCAGCCATACCTGCGCAAATACACATTTTTTTCGCTGAGTGTCTCTACTGATTATACTGTGGTTTAACATTCGATGAATAACAAGGATAAAATAATAGATGCACTCAAATGAAGACAACTTGAATGTCGTCGCGTTGGTGCGCAAGATCCATTACACTGGCCTAGTTTCCATCATAAGCATAAGGGCTGCTGCATACAAAATTCCGCAACTAGTCGAATATTCTCCTGTTACAATCGAACGACAGGGGAATGCTCTGTAGTTAGTTGGTTTTTACCTAATGGTCATGTGATGTTGCAAATGCTTTGAAGCGTTTTTTAATTGATCAGTTTGTAAAATTCTTTCTTCTAATTGGTCCATCAAACGCTTCAAAGCATTTGCTGCGAGACTTTGATCGCAGACATAATAAAGAATGAACTGCAAGGTCCATGTATCAAAATGGTCGATAAAAATAAGAGAGAGGAATCTCCATCTCTTTTATGGAAAACGACCATCTCGATAGAGATATCTCTTTCCATTCAATGACATAATTAGAGAGAAAATGAGAAGGAGATTGGCCGTCTTCCACGATTTTCCCTCTCTCTCATTATTGTCGACCACATACTATTTAGATAGGGATTGCGCAGTCCATTTTCTATAGATTTGTTCACGTCGCAAGTTCCAATATGTTCCAACATGCTTCTACTATAGCTTCTACTCATTATCATTCGAGTGAATAAGTTATGTTAGCTATGTTAGAATTATATTGGAACGTGTTGGAACATGCGAACAAATCTTATGTGTTTGGTTCTTACATTCTGATCCGATTTAAACCCTCGATGGAAACTCCACTTTTGCGGAATTTTGTAGGTCTGTTCTACAATACGTCGTATGTCGGCGTATGTCGAACTCATGCGTATTTGGTTGTCGGCTGTCGCATGAAAGAAACAATTGACCACGATTGGTTAATTTCTTACGACCTGACATACAACAACGTCTCCCGATTGATTGTATGCTTGAGCTACAATGGGTAGTAGCAGTAATGGATTAAGAAATAAGCATAGAAATCGACCAATCATAATTGAATGTGAAAAAAGAATCAATTATGATTGGTCGATTTTTACGCCTACTCTTTAATCAATTATTGTTACTGCACATTGTAAACCATGCAGTAGACTAGGCTGTCCTTATGCTTCTGCCGTGTTATGTATTTCATGTGCAACAGACTTAAGTCTTGTCTTTTTGGCTGAACTTTTGCACCAGTTTATCTTCCTCTTTCTTCCTTTTCTCTCCAGAAGGAAAGAAGAAGAAGAAAGATGAACTGATGCAAATGAACCAAACCAAAAAGAAAGAGCCTTAATTGTGTTAAAATCAAACAATTGTGTTTTATGTGACTAGAATCTAATGTTCGTATTCATAGTCAGACCTTGTATACTTAAAGCTTCTTTATATTTATCTTTAGATGCTCAGCAGCCAATGAAATAAATTCACAGATTATCCAAGATAAATATAAGGCCTGACTATGCATACAAGTATAAATTGATTTTAATTAATTATTTTGAATGTGTAAAAACAAAAGGAAGAAGCATGATGAGGATGATTATGAATATCTAGCTTCTAAACATTTGCAAATAGGCCATATTAAGAATTAAGAAAAGCGTTTTATCGTTATACTGGAAAATTCTCAATTGAAATCTGTAAAAGTAAGATTATATTTCCTTTTATATCTATTAATAATTACAAATTCAACAATGCTTTTTATCATTATCAATTATTTATTTACATTTTTATTTTTCTGTATCAAAAAGCATAAAACATAATGCAGGTTGGAAATAGGTTCGAATTGTTGAACTGGTATGATCACATAAACATTTTGAAAAAAACATAAGCGTGATCCAGACATGTGTAGACCAGATATCAGTATCTGTTAATGTTAATAGACAGTCCGTTAAATCAAGCTGAATTGTTATAAGTTTATATACATATAGAAAACAATATATTAATAGAAATTAATTTCACAAACCAGGATGCCAAGAACATTTAAATGCTTTGCTGGATTGATGGGTAAATGTTGATGATTATTTTAATATAATAGATATAGATAGATTAGATTATTTTAACATAATAGATAAATAAACTTAAATAGCAATAATAAAGATTTATAAATTTATTTTTATAACATTATTATAAGGTTATAAGTGATTTCTATATATCTTTTTAGGATAGTATTCATAGTTAGTTTCTTTTTGAGATCATCTTAAATAATATCTTAAGAAAATCTCTGATTTAGGAGGCTTATATGAGGCATTCTCAAATATGTGTGACTATGAATATCAGCCTTCACTGTTAAATTCATAATGTTAAGTTATATTTAATTTGAATTATTTTTAATCATTCTTGTAGGTCGTTACTATTCCTACTCATTATGTCATTAATTTAACTAAAACAATAGAGTTAACCAGTTTAATTCAAGCAATGTATTAATTTGATTTAAATTTAATTTATTATTTGTTATGTGCATGTGTTAATAAAAACATATATACTATTTACTTTGAAATCATGCAATTTGATCACAAAACTGATTGATTAGATGTGATTTTTTTTAATCACATGTTTTGAATTAAAATAATCTATTTCAATACACTGGTAGTTAAAAATAAAATATTATGTAACGTAGAGAATTGGTTCAAATTCGATCCTTTAATATTTAATAGTGTATATTTATGTACAGTATACATTTTATTATTTATACTTAACATATAGTAAAATTGTATAAATCTAAGTTACATAAACCTAGCTATTACTACTTAACAATATTATTAATGTATTAAGTGTTTTATTGCAGTACAATTATTACATAAATATGGTGTCAGAGTATAGTCCAATGAAGCTTCTTAAAGTAGAATAGAATCCTATTACAAATCATTTGTTGTCATCAATTAGTTGAAAGATATTGATGTCATTCAATGCAAGAAAAGTACTAAATCCAAGAAATCTTGTACCTACTGAAGATCCTATTGCTATCGTAATTGGAGCTATAGCGCACGGTCAAGTAAGTTATTATTATTAAAAAGTTATTATTAAAACGATATATTACTACTACTATATTAAAAACTACATTACAAAATATTTTATATTCTTGTTTGTTTGTAGGTCAAAACAGATTACACAGAAGATACTTACTCAATTAGTAATTATCCTCTGTTAGATGCCATTGCCTATAGTAAATTATTACAGCGTTTGAAGAAGTTCGGGGAGTTGTTTAATAAAAAAACTAATATTATATATTTATGTATTATATATTTCAAATTATATAAATTTCGAAGTACAATTCGAAAGATTTTCTGAAATGGACAATATTTCATTAGAGTAATCTTCTTGTCCTTTTTTTGATATCTTTCTTCTTGATGTTCTTTCTGAATAAATTTTGAAAATGTATGTACATTTCAATCGATAACATAGATGATAAAATTGCTAAAGATGAAAAAAAAATGTGACAAACTTAAACTGTGCATTAATACATACAGCGACAAATTCAAACCTGTGTTTCAATCAAATATATTCATTATAACGTTTGAAATTTATATCAATTGTAAAATACACAAATGAAATAATATTATTAAGTATAGATAGTCAACTTTTTTCGTATTTATCAGCGCTCATAATGATCAGAATGATTATATTCATTTGTGCATTTATAATGTTAATTATATATTCATGATGTTAATCATGAATACAATAATATTATTTAAATATAGATCTATTATGACATGAATATTTAATTAAATATTAAATTAAATATTAATGAAATATTTAAGTAAAATACGGTTTATACTTAATAATATTATTTTCCTCTGTGTTTTACATTTGAAATGTTATTCCGAGCTCTGAAAAATGAAAAAAAATATGTATATACATATACATATATAGAAACGAATTTTATTAATTTTTACATAGTGATGTAATTCTAGGTCTTCATGTTATTTGAAATTCCCAGAATTGTTTATTCTTAAAATGAGGTAAATGTACATTCGGGTACAAGCAACATGAAAACACGTTATATAGTTATATGATAAATACATCATGCTAAATACAATTTTTATCACAAATTGGTAACAAGGAAAGAATAGATACGATAAAACAAAACTTTTATTATTTGAAACTACTTGTTTTTGGAATTCATTAGATTGAGAAAGCTGGGAATATTAAACTTTAAGGTCTTTTAGGACAATATTTTAGAAAGTAAACGCGAGATAATCTGAACCATTAAAAATTACTGCAAAAGATAGCTTCAAACATTTTGCTCTACCTTCTTTTAAAGCTGTACTTTTTATTTTTGGTGTGTGATATCATATTGTCTATTTTCAGAAAAAAAAATTAGAAATTATGTGCTGATTAAAAAAAACATAAATTAATTTTAAATATTTTGGGAATGATAAAGAGAACTACCAAAAATACAATGGATAATATATTCGGTATCTTTTATAACCGGATACTGAATATTCGATAAAATTATTGTGCTGAATAACTGAATATTTGACAAATATTAGACTATTACCAGAGACTATTTTAACAAAAACAATGCAGACATGCGATACTCTGAAC
>NW_017259183.1:4277614-4282773 GCF_001594045.1 Atta colombica | reverse complement strand
ACTTAAATTAAGCGATGTAAAATATCTATTTCTAAAGTTATTATTTTCATTACTTTTGTGAAGAGTGCATAATGTGGCTTTTAAAATAAGAAGAAATCCCTTTATCCTCAATAAGAAGAAAATCATTTTCGGAATTTTTATGTAAAAATTTTAGATTTTTTTCAGAATTTCTGATTAATTTTGTAATTTTTTAGAAAATATCTCACATTTTTTAAAGACAAATGGTAACATTTTCTAGAAGTTTCAAGAAAATTATTCTAAAATTCTTATATGTAAATCTTCATCATATCTGAAATACACTAAAATTTCTCATTCTATAATTTCTGATGAAATCCTTATGAAATCTAAAAAAATTTTAAGTATTTTTTCAGAAATGATAGAATAAGAAATCTTGGAATATTTCATAATTCACGTTCTGGAAAATTCTAAGGAAAGACGTAGAGATTTCTGCATTTCTAAGTGTTTCAATTCATATACAAATTTTTCACGATCATCTATATAAACATATTTTATCAAGTGGTGTGGAATCAAACAATAGTAGAATTTTACGATTACAACTATTCGGTATTCAATCGAATAGTAGACTAATACTCAAATGTTCAGCCGAAGAGTAAAAATGTTGAAGACAGAATACTAAATAGTTGCTAAAATATTTGTTGCAATTTTAATTCATACTCGAACGTAATTTCTGGAATTTCTCTTTTTTGCATATCGCATATCTCGCTCTATTGATGTAAAATGCAAATTTTAATCAATTCGTTCAATTGCACCACGTCAACCATGTGCGGCCACGTGTTTGTGTTTATTTATATGGTTGACGTGACTTCGTCCACGTGTACGACTTATAAAATATTTATTATATCAATTTTTCAAAATTTCTACTTCACTTTTGTCATATAGTGTATAATTTTTTTTAATGCACAAAATATGTGCATTGTAAAAATCTATTGGGAGAAAATTAGAGAGGAATAACAATAGATTTGTTTCTGGAAATCATTCATATACTTAACGATTGATGCAAGTTGGAATTTGAATAAGATTAATTTATAATAAACATATTTTAAGATTATTTTCTTTTTCCAAAGATTATTTATCTCCTTACATATTTTTATATTTCTAAATATTTGGCTATGCGTCTCTCAATAGAATAAAAACTTTCAGCTTTTTGTATTATAATCTTCTTGAGTCCCTCGAGAATTTATTTTATTGTATGCACAGATATACCTGCCTTGTATAAACAAGAAAAGGTTGACGTAAAAAAAAACAAGCATAAATAACACCGTAGAAAATTTGACAAATATCGAGTCGGTTCTGTAAGCTGAGGAAAACCGATTACCGTTACTTTTGTAATTTTGTACTGGTCAGGTACCAGAATGCTCTATCGCAAACGCAATGACTCATCAATATCGGTCCCTCAGATGATTGGTCCGCGTCAGAGAGACGCCACAAGCACGAGCCAATCGCCGGTCAGAACGCTGAGTTAAATGGCGACCGGAAAGAGAGAAATGCGCAGAGTCCAACGCACCATCGCGTATACCTATCGCCGTACGTACTCTCTTCTCTTTTTTTTTCTTCTTTTCCCTCTGACTTTCGTATATCATTACGTCATCGGAGCGGAGAGGCGGGTTTGTCAATGTCAAGAATCTCGGGGAAGAGATTTCGCGCGTCACGTCGAAACTGGTCGAGACTACCGGTCTCGACATTTCGCCGTTCGCGTCGTCAGTCGTCGGTTGTGGTTCCACGCAGCTACGCAGTGATAGTTGATTCATCGTAGTGCGAGGTAGTGGTCGAGTTTCTGAGTGATACACGCGCGTCCACATATACGTACATACACAAAGACATTGACACGAAGGACTCGCCATATTGTGCCGCCGGAGTGACGCCGCCGCGTCGAACGCACGTGGTCGGCTGTCCACCAGGAGCCTCCTGATAAACTGATGAAAAACGGTAGTTGCTCGAAAATTATCATATTTTTCGTGAGCATGCTACCGACGGAACGAAGCCACTATTAAATCAAGCCCTTCACTTGATTTGACTCTCGTAGTGGCGTGTCACGAGTCCACGATTCTGCCCGACGCGACGCGGTGATTCCGGTGATTCGGTGAAGGCCGTGGCGTCGTTCTGGCGATTCCACGGACAATCGAAGGTGATAGCAGAGCGTCTGAGCGGACGAGCCGCTATCACCTTGATATTATTCGCGATATCGTGTCTCCCCGCGCTCGTTCCTCGTTCGAGCTCATTCTCGACTCTCGAGAGTCTCGAGGCCGAGATGTACGTGGGACCGGCGGGACGAGGGGGAGATCGATCGTTCCCATGTATCGCCATGTTGGATAAGAGCGTTAACGGAATCCGATAACGACGTGTTCGTGACGAGACACATGTCACGTCACGGCGAAACGCAACGTAAAATCGCGCGGCCACGAAAAGCCTTGGCCACGTGCTATCAGCTCTCTCCATATCGTTGCGCCTGTCAGCTTTGGAGCGGTCGGTGCCTTCGTGAGTCGGTAATTATGGATTTTGCGTCTCGCACTTTCCCATGATGCGTCGCGTGGCAACAGCAGAATCGTTGGAATCGGACCGTTCCTCGGCACGGCGATAAGTCTACAATCTACGTAAAGTTTCGCTCCGGCAACCTGATTGCCGCGCGCGATGCGACGAGTTTCTCCGACGATCACGAACGACACGAACTCTTATTATTAATATTATTGATAATTATCTGATATCTATATATTTCTATCTCCATTTCCATCGAGAAGTGCATTATGGGTGGAAAACTGGAACACTGGAAATTAATTTCTGGTTTGGTTAATAAAGCCTGTACACGATATACGCAAAATAAAGATTTGTAAGCACAAATATTATATATATATATATATATATATATTTTTCTGTAACTCTAAGTAATAAATGTGTGACTAAATTATTCAGGTCAATGCTTGACTTTTCACATTTCGCCTATACGATCAAACGACAGAGTATTATCCCTTCATCTATCCATTTTTAGAAGCTCACATGCGTTGTAGATTAGGAAGGGAAAACCAAAAGGCCCTCCCCCCTCCCCTCTTCGAAGGAAAAATCTCCTTGCTATTGGTCGATCGATATCGACGACAGCAGATCTGTATTGAGCGGGGTATTGTTGAAATAAAGAGAGCGGAGCCCGTTAGGCGTCGCTGTGGTATTCGTAATTGGCGCGCTTGCGTTGCGTTGGAGGTTCACGTCGCTAGTCTCGCCGTGCGAGGCGAGGGAGACGGGTCGTTAGTGGGGAACGGTGGAACAGAACCATTTCGGTACGTCGCGGAAGAATGCGTAGCCATTGTTGGTGCTGCGATCGTTAGTTTCTAGATCCGAGATCGCCATGGGCACGGAAAGGGACTCGATCGCGCGGAGTTCGAGGATAACGTCGACGGGGCACGAGGCGTAGCATTGATACGCGTACCGCGATTCGTGCTGGTAGACGCGGACGCGCGTGTAAGTCTGAGACTATAAAGCTTCTTCTCTCTCGGAGTGGTGTCGGACCGCGTCTCCGCGACCCGCGTTCCCAACTCGTCCCGTCTCGTTCATCGTTGCGTACGCCGTACGCGAATCGAGCGCTCGCGCTCGCACGAGTGAGAGTGAGTGCGGTGATATACGGTGGGGCCACTAACTCGCTTACGGTTTACGGCGGCCATAACACCGCGACCAACCAACCAACCAACCAAACTAAACCGAGACGAGCGAGGGAGAAAGCGTAGAGGCGTTAAGGCGTAGAGTGCGAGTTGTCCGGGGGCCGTGTCGTACGTAGTGGCTAGTGTTTTTCGATCGAGTTGCCGCGTGTGTGTGTGTGTGTGGATAAGCGGACTTCCGTCTCGTGATCAGGTAAGCGATCCCGCGCGACGCCGGGAGCTTGGCGAGCTCGGCGTTCGCCGTTCCCCGTAACCAATTCGTTGTAGGTGTAATGGTGTATAAGCGCTCTTTTAGTTTAGCGCGTGTGGCGCGTTTTAGCCGCGGCGGTGCATGAGCGCGGCACGTCGCGCCGCACCGCGGTACGCCGTGTGACGTAGCGATTAGCGACAAGCGGCGCGGGCCCTTGGCTTCGAATGGGAGTTGGGAGCAGGGAGCTTTCTTTCCTCAACGGCCATACCGCCATGTTGAGACCTACGCCGAATACGAGTGTACTGTGTAAGGCGGTGCGGTGTGGTGTATGTCTGTCTGTATGTCTGTCTGTCTGTCTGTCTCTCTTTCTCTCTCTCTCTCTCTGCCCGGGTTACCGCGCGCGCCGCGGTCATCCCCGTCCCGGCTCTTGCCCGTCGTCAAATTCTCACGGCGTCATCTCTCTCTCCCTCCATCTCTTTCTCTCTCGCTCGCTCGCTCTCTTCTCTCCGTGGCGCCAGTCGCCTCGTTCGTTCGGCAGCGCTGGCTGGCCGGACGGATGGCGGATCGTCCGCGCGGCGGTTCACTCATGTTTGTTGTGCGTCGGCTGGGCGCGGATTTGCTATTCTTCTTTCCTCGCCTTTCTCTCCAGTTGTTGCTGTCATCAAAATCGTCGTCGTCGTCGTCGTTGTTCTCAACGCCACGCTTATTTCTCTTTCGCGTGGATTTCGCCTTTCTCCACTCCTACCTCGGATTTTTCGAGCACCTGTTCGCGCCGAGCGAGCGCGAGATCTCTTATCTGTCTGCCCCTGATATCTGTACGTCGTAACGTAAAGTGTTCTGGTACTTGGCAGGATCCTCTTTTCGATCGCAGAAATTCATCCATCGATGACCAAGATTTAACGGTTGTTATAGACGCGATGTATCATCTTCCCCGCGCGCACTGTCAATTTTGCATTTTAACAGCCTCCTCGCTTTCTATACCAGTGTAACACTTATTTGTGCTACTTTAGTCACAACTTTCCATTTTGGCTCGCTTCGATGAAGAACTCTGGAATACGCTGAATCTTGCATCCAGTTCCAGATTCAAGTGAATTTTTTTTATGTTTGGAAATGAAGAATTTCGGTGTTGTTCGAATGTGACAATTCCATTGGATATTTCCTCATGAAACCTCAGATGCATCTCTTTGTACAAAAATCATGTCGCTGAAAATCTCGTCTCTTGTGTAATTTTATTCGTAATTGTTATTTCTTTTACATAGAATTAAGTTAGGCATTAGACTGGTGTAGATTAATGTCTTCTAGTTTAT
>NW_017259183.1:4275059-4277514 GCF_001594045.1 Atta colombica | reverse complement strand
AATTTTAATAAGGCTATCTCGCCTTTAAGAATATTGGGGTTAAATATATTATTAAAATGTTAATTATATCTTGAAAGAAAATTGGTGTGGAATCATTTTCTTTTATTAAAAAAAAATTTATATAAATAAAATGTGAAGAGATCAAATATTTCATTCAATTAATATAATATCATTGTATTGTAATATTTTACTTTAGAATTTTTTTATTGCAGCAATATAAGCATGTAAATTATTTTGGATTATTATATATTGTGTAACAGTAACTGTACTTTTTAACGAAATAATGTAATGTATAAGAAAAAAAGAGAAAAATTTATATATATATATTTTTCTGAATAACCTCTGTTAATATATAGTGATATAGTAAGAAATAGATTTTGCTTTTCCAGCATGTACTACTAGATTCAGTTTTGCATGATATGTTAAATAATATATAAATTCCCTGAGAGTACATCTCAATGTAAAAATCATTCTACAGCGATGAAACAATTGGGGTTGTTACAATATGGGGTCCTATTGTTATGTTATCCAGATGTTGCTAATGTCGCGAGTCTTGCCTGGAGGTACGGAGTCTCACAGCAGTACACAGGGCTGACATTCAAAGTACTACCACTCGGTAGGCTTATGTAGTGTTATGCCTCCTCGGCACCAATACTCCTGGTTGCAGCGCAATCGTCTTGGCAAGCAATTAACGAGCTGCCATGCTCAATTCAGAATATATACTTGCCATCTCAATTGTTGATGAAGCCTCATAGCGTCAAGCATCAACGTAAGGCAGTTACCTGCTGCGTAGCATTTATGTATCATATATGTCGGAAAGGTAGGTGAAGCTCATTATCGTGAAATGGATGAGCCATATATTATAAACGATTACTCGAAAAAAAAAAAAAGTTATGAACCATACATATTTGCTTGCATATTTAGATAATTACTTATCAAGTATACCCTTTGCTGAAATGATGATGAAAATTGCTAGATTATGTGTCGACTAATAATCGAAAAAATTATCTTGAGAAAAATTCGATAAATCCCAACTCGCTAATGAAACAAGTATAAAAACATAAATGGAGTTTAAAAAATAACACATTCTTTTTGTTAAACATTAATGTAGTTTATTAGATAGGATTGATTAATAGCTCTTACTCTCTTTCTTACAAAGTTATTACTATACTTTACAAAATATTTTAGTATAAGCCGCGTAATTAATTAATATAATAAATTTTTGTTTCGCTTTATTTTTTCTATTTTATAAATGAAACTTATTACGCTTTGCTCTTTTTGTTGCAGAAACGAAGTCAAGATGCAGCAGGTGGACACCATCTCGCAGAACAATTCTGTGAGTGATTAATATTATGTTACATTTTGCGATAGTGTAGAATGCAGCTGGCTTTATAATTCTCTCTGCAATACTTAAAAGCTGCATTAAAATCCTGTAATATATCCATACTATCTACCAATTTCCCAATTTCAAACCATTACATATTACGCAACATTGGTATTCACAGCATAATATATGAATTTATATAAACATAAATTGCTTTTACTTGAAATAATTGGGAAGAGTTATAATATATATAAATATAAATTATATGTTTTTTTAACATTCTGATCCAAGTAACATTTTGTAAATCATTACCTTGCTATATATGTCTGTGTAATATATTTTTGTAATATATTATTTTTTTACCAACTTTTCTGTGTTTGCATACATGTGTTTTGATAACTCTTAATATTGTTTGCATTTTTCATACCTTGCGTAATAGTTGATATAAATATTCTAACATACTAAAAAAGAGAACCTTGTGTTTGACTGAATAGTATGTATGAATTACAGTTAGATGTGGAGGAGCGAGAAAGGCTGTGTAATATACCGAAGGTGAGAAACCTTGTTGATTATGGTTTCCATTAAGATATATTGTTGAAATATGAATTGGCAACTAATAAATTATGCTGTGTATAAATAATCTATAATTTTGCTTTAATCACTATAAGTAGTGGTAAATAATGTAGACGTAATTCTATAAATAATCAACTTTACAAATAAATAAATGTTTTAATATAAAGATATTTTAAAACAAATATTGATTTATTCATTAATATTATATATATTGATATTATTATAGAGGCAAGATTCTTTTCGCTTTGCTCACTATATCTTGCATTCAGTAGTATTACAACATTTCTATATTTATGTATAAGTGCCATTATGTATAAGTGTATTATAATATTGTGTTTCAATTATTGTATGAATTATTTCTGACAATTATTTCTTATTTAATGACAAAGATTTGTTCTTACAATTTTGCATGAATCACACAAAAATGCCATTATATTTCATTTCTAAATTCTCATTATTAAATGTTATAGTCTCTAGTAACAGTATAAGTTTTCTTATGCAAAATTCCAAATCGCTTGCCTGTGGTTATAGAAATTAAATATTTAGCAGCCTAATTCG
>NW_017259183.1:4271060-4274959 GCF_001594045.1 Atta colombica | reverse complement strand
ACACACACACACACACACACACACACACACACACACACACACACACACACACACACACACGAACTGCATGAATGAGATCATTAACTCAAATATGTTTCATTAATAGTTTACGTTTACATAATATTTAAGAATTTATTTTTGTTTATTTTGTTTTCATTTATTTATCGAAAAGTTTTCTAATACCATTTGTTATCTCGTATTATGGATTCTACTATTTTATATATTTAGGTATCAATAATACAAATGTGATACATAATTACATACACAAGCAGCATTCTCAGATGGAGGGACAGGTCTTACGCATGCGCAATAACGTGCAAAATAGCAGACGCTTAAGCTTCTCTTTGCTTCATATTCCACTCATTTTTTGTCCTACTTCATTTCCCTCCAAAAATCAAATAATGTAATTAAAAATGGATGGATCTTTCTGTTTAATAACATACATAATTCCATGTTTTTTAAATATTTGAGAGTGAACGTCTAATAAGTGTTCCGTTTATTGTACTTTTATTTTCCAGATTTATTTTATTTTTAAAACTCAAGCTACTATTATTAAAATATGTGTATAAAATATTTTTGTATTTAACTATATATTGTTATCAAATGTAATATATGGGCTGTATTAACAAATTTCACTTGTATTCGTATACTTTTTTTATTTTTTATTTTTTTATTTAACATTCGATGGACAAGAATAAAATGATATATAGCTGTACCTATGTGAAATTCCTGAACGCAGCTACAATAAAATTAACTATTACTAAAACTACATACATATGAAGCAGTTTTGTGAATAATATATTTTTATTTAACAGCACATTAATGTAGTTCATTTGATTTGATATTAATTTTTTATTGTTATAATATTTCAATATAAAAAATGACAGTTTCAATTTTTTAATGTATTCTTATATGTATTTTAAATGTTTTAAAAGATAATTTATATGCTAACAGTAATTCACATTGCAATGTATAGATTCAAAAAAATTTTATTTACTGAACAACTAATCTCTGTATCGAAATAAAACTTTCATAATAAATTATCTTGATTATTCTTAAAAAAATTGAGATTTTTATAATTATTTTTAAGTGAAAATATAGAATGATAAAAATAATAAATATAATAATACGGTGTTTATTAACAAAACCTTGAAATTTTCGAGAGACTTCTTTTTATTCTTGAAAAGATAAAAAGGATAAAATTCTTAAGAATTTTCATACAATTTTCATATAATTTTATTACATTTATTAGTACTCAGAGAAATTTTGGGAATTTTATTTTTAACCTTTAATTCTATTTGAGAATATTGTTTTTTTGAACTTTTTTTTGACAATGCAAAATATCGATAATTAATTAATAATAGATAATATGGTAGCAGGTACATAAATTCACGTACATTTTCATGTGTTTCGCTAGTTTTTATTTAAAAAATTAATGACATTAGAAGATTATTATTAGGTGAACAAAATTAATTCAGTGAAATTTATCAATGACTTTATCAAAATCGCCAAGTTTCTTTCGCAAGAGCATTAGTTGCCTGAAAGATGATGTAAAATCATCGAAAACAATGGAGATTATTTTGAATATTAAATGTACTTTTTTATATGAGTAACTTTGAATTATGAAAAAAAGACATCGAATTAATTTGTACACTTAATATATAGTAGAAAAGAGAATAGCTCACTGATTATCATATTATAGTGAGTTTTTCATATTCTATTGTTTTCGCGGCTCTAATTATAAAAAAAACCGAGTTGGAGTTAGCCTCGTAGAATATTTCTCTCTTGACAATATATAGTTTGTATTGTTTATATTTTAATTTTTTTTAAAGTTGCATTAAAAATTTCTCTAAATTTTCATGGAATTTTGAATAAAGATATCTGGAGAAAACCGAGAATTTTCAGAGAATTCTTTTTTCAAGGTTTCACCCTAAGTAAATAAAAATATATTATTCGCACAACTTATTTATATGTATATAGTTTTAGCATCAATTTTTTATTTAGAAAATATAAATATTAATACATTTTCAAATTTTTTTAAAGGGAGAATGTATGAATAATATATCTTTAAAATATGCTTTCCGAAATATTTTTGTATTGTCTCGTTTTCTATCCATTGTATCGTCCTTTCATTTTTCACATCCATTTCATTTTTTATAAGCTGACTACTTTTAAAACGTTTGAACTTTTGTACTTTGTACCATTGTTGCCAAAATTGAAATGTGAGCGTGAAGAGCATTAAGGCTTTTTTTCTTAATATTCGAATTTCGATAAATTCTTTTGTCCTTTGCACTTTCCTTTCGTTTTTTTTGTTCATTTCTCCTTTAAGATCAGGTAAAACGAAGGGACAGATCCTTAAGTTTAACCATTATTATTGTACCATTGTTGTCGAAGATTTTTTTCCTTTCTTTTTTCTTGGCCCTTTCAGAGCCCATATTTTATACACTTCTACTGACAGTTGTCGGTATTGTTAAACAGCAACAGCCAACGAGAACCGCACTTTTTTCTTAGGATAGCCCTTACTGTTGACTATCATTAATTATCAACACCAACAACTGTCGGTAGACGTGTACAGAATACGGGCCTAGGAATATTAGAAACCAATATACAAAAAAAGACTGCTTTCTTTTTTTTATTCTCGGAAAACAGAATTTATTGATTATTGAATATGTTTCAAAAATTGTCGTTTTAGGATATTTTAAAATGTTCTCTTCGAGGAAAGTTTTACTTGAAATATGTAGTACATATGCCATATACTATACTATATATACTACATAGAGTAAAATTTTTCTCGGAAAGAACGTTTTTTGGAATGTAGCTTTAATCATATCACATTGATATAAATAAAGTGTCTATTCTATCGCATTTATTGTAATAAAAGTAACTATATTATAGTAGTCCGAGACATAAAATTTAAGAAATAACAAAATGGAAGAAGATACGGCAATTGAAATTTTTTAATTATTAATAAATTTATAAAAAAAATTGCTATTTCTTTACAAAATTTAAAAATTGCGAAAATTGTAGAAAACTTAATCTCATTGTCTTTCGTTTATGCGGCACGCACTTTAAGTAACTTGTAATTGTTATTCTATCTTTATTATTTATTAGACGTAAAATAGAGATAGAAGCGTTGAAAAGGCTGAGTGTTCAAATGCAGCTCTATTCTAACTTAGTCAGTGTTGTAGCAGCACGTTGTTTTATAAAATTAACTTTTTTTAGAGCAATTCTTTTAGAATTAAGTAATATGAAGCTGAAAATAACGTAATTTATTAGATTCTGATATTGACTCTTTCATGTATCCAATTATATCTTTAATACATGTATCTTTAATACACATTCAAATTCATAATCTCTATTATCTATGAACGTTAAATATTTAAAATATCTGATTATTGATGTAAAATACTTTTCAATCTCAGAAATATATAAATTATAACATATTCACACATTAAATATTTATTCATTTGTTTGGCTAATTATTTATATATCATAAGTGCAGTTCTAATGCTTTATATTAAAATGTGGTTACTTATTATAAACTATAACAAGTTAAAGTTATAATTTGCTAAATGTTATGTGATTGTTTATGTGATTGTTAATTTGCAAAGTATGATGTACTCGAAATTATACATGCTTGCGTATTATCAAAATTTATGCTTATAGTAAAACTATTATGTATTATTATAAATTACACTTTGTTATTTTATATATTTTATCCATACAATCATTAATAATAATTTATATAAATACGATAAGTCGAATTTTTTATCGATACTTCAAGAAATAATGCTTAAGATTATTTTTTTCAAGTAAAAGAATTCTTAAGAATAACATTCTTGATATTTATACAGTTACAATAATTTGAAATTTAAAGAAAAATTTATTGAGACATATAT
>NW_017259183.1:4264923-4270960 GCF_001594045.1 Atta colombica | reverse complement strand
TGTTCTAATTATTATAGTTTACAACTCAAAAAATTTTTTTTTATATAATAATACTTTTGTGTTTAAATGTTCCTTTTGATTATCTTTCATTTCTTTATCTCTAAAAAGTACATAGCTGCATTTTTGTATCACAATATGAAACATTTTTGAAAGTTTCAAATAATTCCATAAATATTTTCAATCATCGATCTTATGTTTATATCTTTATATTTCCAATAAATTTCCTCAACAAGACTCTTGTCTCGTGTGATGGTGAAATATACGTGAGTCACGCTATATAAACAGTATTATCTGAATGGACAATACTAAGCGTTCAATTTTTTCTTAGGATTACAGAGGCACATAGAGGACTAAAAATTTCAAAGAAATTTGTCTCCTCAAAAACTTTTGAGATGTTAAATATTACATGTGTATAATAAAAAATAAAAATATTTTAACATTGTATATCATTTTATATAATTATTTATGATTATTTTATATAGTTATAAAAAATTATATAGAATTTTATATTTATAAGACGCGCGCGCGCGCGCACACACGCACACACACGCGCGCGCGTACGTACGTACATACGTACATATATACATACATACATACAGGTGTCTATAAAATCTGTTTCTATCCCATTTCAGAAACGGTTTGGAAAATTATGAAAAATAGTGGAATATTAATATATTTGATCATTTCGAAGGACTGCGCTGATTGACTGTATTAAGTAACCCTTCGAAATGATCGCGCGTGTATTTCATGATTTTTCATAATTTTAAATAGTTTCCGAAATGTAGTAGAAGATATATATAGATATTATAAGCATCCTGTATTTAACCTTTAGAGAATTGACATTTTTGTCTTGAATTTTTTAAATGTAAAATTCATATATATATTCATATATATAAATGTTTATGTCGAGTTTTCTGCTAGCCACTACTATAGTGGTTAGTCCCTCTAAAGGTTAATAATATGCTACACTCATATTTACATCCATATAAAAAATATACAAAAATAATTTAACTTTTTTTTTACATATATGATTGCGAACGCAAAAATATTATTTATTCCTTCAATTTTCATTCTTCATAATGCCGTGATAGTAGTAAACATATGATTTTTAGATCTGTTTGTCTTGTATTTTCTAAAATTTTTAGAAAAGAAAATAAGTTGAGGAATAAATTTATTCAAGAAAAGAAAGGAAAAAAATCTAAAAACATAAAGTACAAGTAAAATGAACGAACTTGTAGACGTAGACAGCAGATAAAAATTCGATCTAAATTCTATATTAGATAAGTTCGATCTAAATTCTTCATTAGAAGTTGTAGATAAGTGTAGACGCGTTTAGCTTGTGCGTTATTATTGATGTATTGAGTTGATATAATTATATCTGCTTCTTTTTTATTGCAATTTATACGAAATGAACATATATTCAATTTACAGAAAAAAAAGCAAAGAAAGTTAATAATCAAACAGATATAACTTCGATACATGCTCTAACAAAATGTGTGCATATGAAATACTGTCGTGTAAATTATAGAAAATGTGTCAAAAGAACTCTGGTAATCTTTATTAAATAATTTACGAAAATCTAAAAATAAGATGTATTTTTGCGTTCGCATATATTCTATGGGAAATTATCAAATTTTGATGTATGAGTTAGAAAATAGGGAGAACCTGATTTATTAACAAGTATTTGAGGCACGTAGATTTCTTTCTTGTCTTCTTAAGAGCTGTAGCAAAAAAAGCTTAAAATGTTTGAAAGAATATTATGGATAAGATTTCAAATTTTTACCTGCTATTTGTCTCGATTTGTCTCGGTTTCAATGATTTCATTTGCCTGCGTGCTATATGTCTTATTCGGCATTGAATAATAAATCGCAACAATAGAAATGGAAGTTTCAAAGAAAATAAAGGGATCAGTTACCTGTTTCTGAATAAAAAAAACTATATCGCCTTTTTCAAAATTCTTTTAAGATTGAGCCATATGAATATAATTTTTAACTTGGTTTTAATAATTTAAAACAATCTTTATAATTTTATTTAACATTTTTTTATTGTTACAAATATCGCTTATTTGCTGTAATTAAAAAATAGATTTCCGGAAAATAAATTCGAAAGTGTTTATCATTAAAATATTAGTTTTAAATTTTAGTGTAATAATTGATTATAAAGGAATAAAAGTGTGTTCCTTTAAAGTATGTTCTTTTTTCTTTATATTTTCGCTCTTTTTTTTACTACTAAAAAATAATGTTTGAATTATGCCATTGTAACAAATAAGTGATATGTTGATATATTAATATAAAAAATTTATATATTCTATGTTATATATAGAATAATTGAAAATTTAAATGAATGAAATAAGTAAAGAGCCAAGCAGTTGAGATTAGATTTTTGTGCTAAAAATATTTTATTTATAAATTAATACATTTTCTAGTTATGTAAATTATGCGTTGGTGACTATCGGACTTGAAGTGCAATTACAAACAAGCTAAAATAAATTAAATTGATCGTCAATTTAATAATGATATTAATAAGCATCTTAAAATACTTCAGAACTTGCGAAAAATATCATAGCAAGGATGAAAACTTAATAGGTATAAATAAAATGTGTTGTATCTAAACATAAATTTGCTAATAATAGTTTTACAATATATTTGAGAACACTGCATGTAAATGTATGTAGCAATTAATCTAAAATGCATGATATTGACAAAATTAATAATGTGTGAATATGTCAGTATTAAGTAGAAATAATTTTATTATTTATAAATTATACGCTTTTGCAAAATGTGATGTGCTTAATAGATTTCTTACTTAATATGTAAAAATACTGTAATGTAGATACACAAGTAATTGAAAGTTACGTCATTTATTCACATGTATAACTAACAAAATAAAAATGACAATATAGACGAGCACACCTGGCAAGGCTTCGACTACGCCAGCGAGTCCTGCAAAGGAACCGCCCCCACGTGACGAACCACCTTTGGAACCGGTGAATGGCGTAGTTCAACCACCGGTTATTCCACCACCCGATCGTCCAGGACGTATCACGAATCAATTGCAATTTTTGCAAAAAGGTGTTTTGAAACCAGTATGGAAGCATCAATTTGCCTGGCCCTTCCAACAGCCTGTCGATGCGAAAAGACTCAATTTACCAGTATGTAAAGATGGCAAAATAATATTTTAAACAAATAATATTTTAAATTATGTATAATATACAAAAAGAATCTTATTTTTATTAGTATATTTTGATATAAAATTGGAAATATCTTGTTAAACCATTGATTTTTTTTACTATTTTATTATAATTTATGCATGGAATAATGAAATGATCAATGAAATTGGCATAAAGCAAACACGATTGCTTTAAAAAAAAATTATTACACTTTGTGTTTACATATCAATATGTATTTATAACAACAATATGTATTTACATATCATTTTTGAAAAATAATTATGTGTGCCAAAAGGTTTGCGAATTAGTGCTGTGTCATGATCTATTGATAATGTCAACGTTTCGTGAACCTCGCCGTTCTTTTCATCATGGCGAAGAGACACTGATATTGTCAATGCGCTCTTCCCTCTGATGAAGTGAATGACGAAGTTCACAAAACATTGGCATTACTAATGGATCATGTCACGGCGATAACCCGCAAGTCCTTTGACACTTTTGAAGAAAATACTTGTGAAAGTTTCAAAAGTATTAGCAATTATGTTTTTTTTAATACTAATTGATTCAGCTCATTATTCACTCATTATATGCATAAAATTATTAAGATACGATTACCAAAAAATGAATAATTTGTGAGATATTTTATTATAAAATATAAAATATCGTATATTGATTTTTTTTTTATATCTATTTTAATACTTCCATATGCAGAATCATATTATGTGAAAAAAATTATTTAATTCCATTAAAAAATGGCCTTTATATAATCTTGAAAAATTAATTGCTGATTCTGACGGTTTTTTTTCAGTAACTGATATGAGATATTATTCAGTAGACTATTATTTCTCTATCAATCATATATATTCATTATTATACGCAAGAGTTCTAACATGGATCTTCGTAAAATGCTTTACTGGAACTTTATAATAATTAACTTTATAATAATTTTGTTACATTGTGTGGATAGCTTGGAAAATATATTTTTTATTTAAAAGGATTATCACAAAATCATCAAAAAACCAATGGACTTGGGCACAATCAAAAAGCGGTTGGAGAATTCGTATTACTGGAGTGGGAAAGAATGTATTCAGGATTTCAATACTATGTTCACCAACTGTTATGTCTACAACAAGCCAGGAGAGGATGTTGTAGTTATGGCACAGGCTCTCGAAAAATTATTTCTTACAAAGGTATATTTTTAGGAAAAAATTTCTATATTCTTTGTTAAATAACATTAATTAAAAATTATCTGAAAACGCGCACACATACACCATAGGATGTTTAAAAAATAATTATAAATGTTTATATATAATTTATATAGAGAAAGAAAACATTTTTAGATCCATATTTGTGTGACTTTTATCTTTATAGTCAATAGAATATATTCTTAAAGTTTGGCGATCTATTTCTGATACATAAAATACTTTTTTTTTTTCAGGTAAGTTTTATTATGTTTACATATTATTTTTATTAAATAAAACAATAGTATAATAATTTCATAGGTTGCACAAATGCCGAAGGAAGAAGTAGTGTTAGATCCACCTGTTCCAAAAGGACCCAAAGGCAAAAAAGCTGGAAGAGTTGGTGGACCAGGAGGAGTAGCAGGAGGAGGTACAGGAGCAGGTAGAGGACGACCAGCTTCTGGTGCAGCCGCTGTTACTTCCAGTGTACCAAATAGTTTAACACCTTCTGCTACATCAGCTGGAACAACAGGCGTTATACCTATGCCGCCTCTTGGTACTCAGGCACCAGCTTCAGTACCTGGAAGCACGAATACAACCACTATTGCTCCACCGTCAAGTATGGGCGTTACACCAATGGCTACTCACAATTCTTTGCCTCAGCAAGTTGTCCCTCCAACCACGGGTTACCATGCGCAGCCAGCGATGGATCCTCAAACAACTTCTGCTGTGCCTCCACCTCCACAAGTCCCTACAACACCAACTGTAATGCCTCCATCACAACCTGCCAAACTTAAAAAGGGAGTTAAAAGAAAAGCTGATACTACAACTCCTACCGCAAATGCGTTTGATCCATTGTATACACCTATGGATTCCAAGAATGCCAAAATACCTACGAGAAGGGAATCTGGCAGACAAATTAAGAAGGTGAGTATATGCATATATATATGGTGTGTGTTGTGTGGTTGTGTGTGTGTGTGTGTGTGTGTGTGTGTGTGTGTGTGTGTGTGTGTTTATTACTTTATTGTTATATTTTGTGTTTGAATCAAGAAAGTATTAATATAGATATGACATATTTATACAGACTAAAAACAAAATATTCATTATGAAATAATAAATCATGCGTGCGTGCGTGTGTGTGTGTGTGTGTGTGTGCGCGTGTGTGTGTGTGCGCGTGTGTGTATTGTTTAATTTGAAGTGTATACATTTTATCAAACATTAAAGATTTTTACATTTATATAAAAATAAAATAGCTATATAATAAATATGTAAAGGGACCGCAATAGATTAAAATAAATGTAATTTTGTTATTGATATATCTTTTTAAATATGAGAAGTACAAATTATATTTTACATGATCATAATATATTATATATAACAAACATCCTTGTTCCTCGCATTTATAAAGTCATATTATTTCATGATTCATATTAATTATGTTAATCATTGCTCAATGATTAATATAAATAATATATTAAATGGCAATTTAAACAACTCATGTCATGGCTGTTTCAGCCAACGAGACAAGCGGAAGACGGCTTAGTGCCATACCATCAGGCCAATATGCCTCTTATGGGGGCAATGGCCCAACAGGTACATTTATTATTATTCCTTCATATTCCTTCCGTTCATTTGTGTTGTCTCATCATTTATCGAGCAAAAATCAGATTTATATTATTATACAATTTAT
>NW_017259183.1:4261374-4264823 GCF_001594045.1 Atta colombica | reverse complement strand
TATATTTATATATTTAAAAAATAAAAAATTGTGATAATTATTTATCTTCCATAAAAAAACTTTACTTTGAAATTAAATAAATTACAATTTGTTTTTTATATGTTTTTTTTCTTACTTTTTAGCCTCCGCATGCTGGTGTCAAAGGAAAAGAAAAATTGTCTGAAGCCCTAAAATCTTGCAATGACATTTTGAAAGAACTTTTCGCTAAAAAACATTCGGTAATTGTGATGTTCATATATAGAAAATTAATTATTACAAATAGTGTATTACTCTGAAATATGTAATTTAATCTTTTTTTTTTTTTCTAATAATATGCAGCCCTATGCTTGGCCTTTTTACAAACCTGTTGATGCAGAACTTCTAGGCCTTCATGACTATCATGAAATTATCAAGAAACCTATGGATCTTGGTACTGTAAAGGTATATATATTTTTGATTGTATTAATCACAGATATTCTACAGAAACGAGTTAAACTTATAAAATTTTTCTAAAAAACTATGAGAATAAAATTTGATTATCACAAAATTTACATTATTATATTTTCTATTAGGTGTGCAACCTTGCTTCCGCCGTTTTTTTTTTCGAAATTCGAGGCTTTATTGTAAAAAACTGGTTATACATTTATGATTCAAAGTATTGTCCATCGCTGGCCACTACTTTCTCCCATCTTTCGGGTAGCGTACGAATCCCGCGTCGAAAAAACTGGTCATCTTTTGAGGCTATCCACGAATCGATCCAATTTTTTACTTCTTCATAAGACCGGAAGTGCTGGTCAGTCAGGCCGTGTGCCATTGATCGAAACAAGTGATAGTCAGAGGGAGCAACGTCTGGAGAATACGGCGGGTGGGGTAGGACTTCCCATTTCAACGTTTCCAAGTATGTCTTGACCACTTTCGCAACATGGGGTCGAGCATTGTCATGCTGCAAAATCACTTTATCGTGTCTCTCGTTATATTGCGGCCGTTTGTCTTTCAATGCTCGGCTCAAACGCATCAATTGCGTTTGATACCGATCGCCTGTGATTGTTTCAGTCGGTTTTAACAGTTCATAATACACTACGCCGAGCTGGTCCCACCAAATACAGAGCATGACCTTGGACGTCAAAATCACCGTTCTTGAAGCGTTGAAACCACTCATGACACGTTCTTTCACTAATAGTGGCCATAAATATTTGAGAGCATTCGATGAGCCTCAGCCGCAGATTTCTTCATATTGAAGCAAAAAATTAAAATCTCCCGCAAATGACGAGAATTTGGCTCGTAAACTGACATTTTCAATTGAGAATAACTTTATGATGCAGACACAAATCGACTAATGTTTCTATGGGGTTATGTTGACAGATGCCCAAGTTTATTGTATGACGTCTATAATCTATTTATTTCGACCACCACTTACCGCTAAAGCAATCTATAGGAAAACGACGGAAGCAAAGTTGTACACCTAATATAATATAATTAGATGATTTATATATTTTAATATGAAACATTAACTTTTTTATAGTCGAAAATGGATAATCGTCAATATAAAACTGCACACGAATTTGCGAGTGACGTACGACTTATATTTACGAATTGTTACAAATATAATCCTCCCGATCATGATGTTGTTTCAATGGCTAGAAAACTTCAAGATATATTTGAGATGAGGTTGGTAGTTAAAATTGTCTACAACATGAAATTTAAATACACGATAGAATTATTTAATTATGTAATTGATTCATTAGGTATGCTAAAGTTCCTGATGAACCGATGGGTAGTAGTATGGGAACTATGAAAGGAAGCAGTAGCGGTAGTGGTAGCAGTTCTGGAGGGGATAGTTCTTCCGATAGTGAAGATTCAGTTGAAGAACGTACTCAAAAATTACTTGAATTACAACAAGAGGTATAATATATATTTTCACGGGTACTTTTTATACAGAAACTATTCATTTTGCGGGTTATGTTTCTACTCTTCGCCCTGATAAAGTGAATTGCAATGCTTACGAAATGTTGGCATTCTAATGATGGATGTTGACACGGAAATAACCTACGAAGTGCATAGTTTCTATATAAGTACAATATATGTTTTTTTTTCGAAATAAAATAAAATTACTTTATAGGCAAATGTAGATCAAAATATAATTTATATTACTTTATTTATAGCTGAAAGCTATGCAGGAGCAAATGAGGAAATTAGTAGAGGAGAGCGGTAAAAAGAAAAATAAAAAGAAAAAGCCAGACAAGCCAAAATCAAAGCCAATGAGCAATAAGAATAGCAGCCTTGTTGCCAGTCATACTGGTGCCATGAAAGAACTTATGAAACCAAGCGGTGGCATTCCCAACGTATCCGATAGTGTCGGTGCTAGTATAGCCAGTGTTGCAATGGGTGCAGGCGACTTAAAAATGCCTGGTGGCATAGCTAGCGATCTTCACCATCAAACTACAACAGTAGGACCTAATAAGACCCATACTGCAGGAAGTTTAGGACATCATTTGCCAACAGCAGCAAATGCTAAGCCAAAAGGTAAAGGCCGGGGGCCTGGAAAAGCTGCTACAACTGCAAATACTGCAACCAAGAGGCCGAAGGCTAATAGCAGATCTACTGGGAACAAGAAGAAAAATACTGGCAATCAACCACCTCCGATTTCGTTTGATTCGGAAGATGAAGATAGTGCTAAACCAATGTCTTATGATGAAAAGAGGCAGCTCAGCTTGGATATTAATAAGCTACCAGGTAAAATATGTTAGATTAAAATTCTAATTATATTAATAAAAAGATTACATAGCACGAGAAATAATGTTTAATATGAAAAATACATACAAAAATTTTTCAAGGAGTATTAGTGGATGGTCAGTTATAATATAAAACCATTACTGTCTAAATGTGTTTAAAATTATGTTAAAATTATTATTGTTATATTGTTATATTATGATATTGTATTTCATTTTTATTTCTCTGCTATTTATATAATTCTGTTCTATGAAATATATACTATAAATTATTTTGCTTATTCAAAAATATAATAATGAAGAAAGAAATCAACCATAAATATCACTTTTTATTCATTTATTTTATTTTTTTAGGTGATAAATTAGGTCGTGTGGTACACATAATTCAGTCTCGGGAACCTTCACTGAGGGATTCAAATCCAGATGAAATCGAAATCGATTTTGAGACATTGAAGCCATCAACGCTTAGAGAACTGGAAAGCTATGTTGCATCATGCCTCAGAAAAAAGCCACGTAAGCTTTACTATAAATTTAACTTTAGTTTGAGTTTGTCAAATAATTTATGTTATTTTTCAATGGCAGTGTATATAACTGTATATGCATTATATATAATACATTAGTATACACATTATATTTCAATTGTAATATTATTCAGTTATATTAAAATTATAATAAAAAATATAAGTATATAAAACAGAGTTGATAAAAAAATGTTTCTAACATGTTTTAAAAATGTTTTTT
>NW_017259183.1:4255861-4261122 GCF_001594045.1 Atta colombica | reverse complement strand
TAAAATTACTATATATTTATAATAAAAATAATATCAATGAGAAGACAAAAAAATAATTACAAGAATAATTTTCACATTGTTTTTTTTAGAAAAAAATCAAGTTTAGAGAAATATAAAAAAAAATTGCTAAAAAAATAATCATTATATATTATGTATTAGGAATGTGATTTAATTTTGAGGATTTTGCAAGAGTTGACACTAATGTCAGTGTTGCTGAAGACATTCTAATCACAGCTATTATTTCTTAATGTTTTAATATTACTCTATAATATTTAGTCGTTAACAATTAACATATTAACAATAGACGCAGTAAACATCGTGCTTATACCATTTACGACATGCGTTGCTTCTGTTTTTTAATCAGAAGAAAACGGCGGCTGAAAGTCATAGAGTACTGATAGAAACTTACAGTAATGTTGCTTCGTCAATTAAGACATGTGAACATTGATTCTGTCAATTCAAAAGTGATGATTTGTGAACGACAAAAGCTGAAAAATGCAGATTTGCAAGCATTATTTGAACGAAAATCCAGCACAATCCATTTCAGAACTAAGAGAATTAAATGTTGATTATACAACAATTATTAAATGTTTACGTGATGCTGATTAAATAAATCAGTTTTTGAGGAAAAAAACTTAAAACTTAAAACTAAATCACACATCTAAGATAATTTTATACATAATTATATACGAACAATTGTTTTGCATTTTTTAAACTTAATATTTTTTTTTAAACAATGCAAAAATTATTCTTTTAATTATTTTTGATGTTTTTTCATTATTATTTTTATTATACTAAACAGTAATTTTATAAAAGAAAGAAGGATATATGGATATGCATGGACAAATGACATACAAAATTATATATATATTTATGAATGTTTATACATGTATGTTTATATATATTTGTACATAAATAATTTTTTACCGGGACGAATTACTATTACAAGTTACTGGCTTTAAAAAGTAACTTTTCAATTACTTTAACACTATTAGGACTAATAAAGATAAAGATTAATTTTTATTTTTATACATATATATATATATACAATTTTATTTAAAAAGTAAAAAGTATTAAGGCTCCTGTTGGCCTATTCTGTAACTTTTTGACAATTTTATTAACTAGGGATGATATTTACTGTGTAGATATTTTACATGGTGAAAAAGCTATGCAATAATAGAGTATAACGATATTAAATTATCGTAAAAGTTATAGAATAGGATTACTGAGTATGTTGAATCATCGTCTATATTATCATATTATCTATATTTATATTGAGTCGCGCCAGAAGCGAGAAATGACATCTTAATTTTTGTTACGTGCCATTGGCATTGTTGTGACTACTCAGGAGTCTTAAGCCAGAAACGTATAGAGAAAAAATGATAGTAGATATAAATAGTAAGCCAATCGGCTAATCAGAATAGAAAATATAAAACAGTCTATAATAGGAATAATTGCGTAGTAAGTTGATAAAAAGTGACCAATCTTAATTGATTATTCTCATCTCATTTAATTGTGATTAGTTAATTTCTCTTTAGAGATAAAGAACCAGAGATAAAGACATTAATAAAATTAGATTACTGTTTATCTTTTGAACGCAGCCTTTGTCTTTTATGCAAGCAGTAGTAGCAATAGCATTGATTCTAATCAATTATATTAAATTGATAAATAAGTTCAAAATATGTAAAGTAACTTTCAAAGGAACTTAAATTAGTTACTAATTACTAAAAGAAATGTAAATAAGACTCGGTTTTTCACTTTTTGATATAATAATAACAATTAGAATTATCCTGATGTTTTTTTATGATGTCAAGGGTTTACCACAAGTTAATCAGATAATGAAAAATTGGATGTAAGTTAAGTTACAGTTGGAGATAAAGTTAAATTGAAATTATGAAAAAAGTAACTATAAGTCTTATTTTTACAATATATGGTTATCTAAAGATTAAATAATTAATTTCATTAATAAATCTCTTAGTAACCTTTAATCTTCAGGTAACTACACATCGTGAAAACGGTCCAATAACTTAGTTACAAATAACTAGTTACTTCTCAACCCTATAATATTTAGTCTACTTATACATGCGCACATATTTATGACATAATAAATTTCTTGTATAACATATATTTATCTTATATAATATATCTTAGAAAATATATTTTACATGTGTAATATTTTACCATGTGTTAACAGATAAGAAAGTCAGTGGTAAGTCCAAGGATGAACAAATGGCTGAAAAGAAACAAGAATTGGAAAAGAGGTTACAGGATGTAACAGGGCAGTTAGGCAATGTCAAGAAAACTGCCAAGAAGGGTTAGCATCTAATCAATTTTTTTTTATATTTTTTAAATATATCAAGAAATATGTATGAAATGAAATTAAGTATAATAACGAAGTCGTTTATGTATTTATTACAGAAGATAGTAGTAAGTCCGTTGATGTAGTTGGAACTGGTGGTGCCAGTGGACCTTCGCGATTGTCAGCGTCGAGCAGTAGTAGCAGCGATAGTGATTCCAGCAGTAGTTCGCTTTCTTCATCGAGCACTGATTCAAGCGACAGTGAAGCAGGTTAGATATAAACTGCAACTAATAAGTTGTTATTATTAGACCCTTACCTGGGAACAAAGAACTACTTGTAACTTGTAAGTAGTTGTCACAGAAATATGAATGAACTTCTTTGATGAGAGATTCAAAATTGGGATACTACCTGTTTCAATATATATATTTGTATATTATATTTTAATTTAATATATATGTATATATACAAACAGGTATATAAATATACTTTCGAGAAAATAACGTATTCCGTACTACTTTCGAGTTCTTTGCAAAAAAATTTGTTACTTCCTAATGGTTGCACTATAAAGCACAGATTTTCATACTCACGTTTACGCCCAAATTAAATAATAAAAGACAATACATTTTTACAAACGCAAAAAAGACAAATATGATTTAGATTGTTAATGCGCTTTTTCTCATCGCTAAGTGTAACAAAGTTAGTTGTCTGGGAGGCAGAAATATTTCTACATGTTTAAAAATCTTTATTTTCTGTGCGTGTCTTTTTTTTGTGTGTTATTTAATATCATAAATGACATTTACCGATTTATAACGATAAGAAATTTTCTATTAACAAAAATAGTCGCAAAATCGTAGACGTGAAGTTCATAGTTGTGAAAAAACAGCTCACCATTTCATGTGGCATTTAATTCCATAGATATGTACGAAGCAATAAAATGATTTTGAACCATATACATATAAAATGTCTTAATAATACAGTACCACTGAAAGTATATAATATTATAATTATTATTATGATTATTATTATTAAATTTCAGTATGTTAAAAGTATAAAGTTATGATTATATACTTCGAATATTTTCTGTTAATATTATTTAAAATTATATATAAGTTGTACATATTTCGTAATACGTAATCAATAATTGCATCAATGCTTGTAATAAATAACTTTAATATCTTTTCTGTTCTATATATTATTATTAATTTCTATTATTATTAATTTCTATTATTATGCTATAGTTTGATAAACTTTAATTGAAAAATGTAATGCCTCGTGATTTGGTGATAAATTTGAAAAAATATTTATGAATTCTGTGCCTAACCAATTCTCTATTGGCAAATGAAACAATCGAAAAATGCTGATATTATTGGTCATTAATATTGTTATGATGATGTATGACTAATATTTGCTATGCAAAAGGAAGTTACAAACTAGATATAAACAATTTCTTTAAATGGGGATTTAACGCAAATATCTTCTTAAGCTGCTGAATCGTGCTTATTAATTACTGTATTTATTAGGACAGCGTTATTCATGTAGCTTAAGTGCTGCGTTATATTAATGCAAGTATGAATGCGTTGTCAAGTTTCATCTTGTAAACGAGCTATAGAACAAGATTTGTCATGTTTACGTAATTTTGTATGTTGTTCACTATACAAGTGTCACAGATGTGCAATCGTGTACAAGTATCGAAACTTGACACACGGTTAAAACATTTTTATTTAATTTACGAGACATATGCAATGGTAAGAACAAAGGTGAGCTAGTGGAGTGCAGACTGTGTTTAGAGGATACCATGCCAGCTTGTTTCACGAATTATATTATTGATTCTGAACAATACGATTATTTTCTCTTGTCCTATCGGTGTTGACAGTACATTCTGTTGTTCGAAAGTCAAGTATAGTTTGCTACTCAAGGTCACTGAATTTTTCACTGCAGTTCCGCCTTTGGGTTCGTAAGAAAGTCATTGCTTCTAAGGTTAGTAAAATGTCTGAAAAGATTTTATTCTGCAATAAGCGACATTGCACTTAATCAAAGTGTATTGTTGCCTTGACTGTAGTGTCGAATATTAGTACCTTGTAATAAGTTATACAACTATTTATCGTAGCTTTCCCCGATAATTATATCGCCCCATATAACCCAAAAGATAATATAATATATTAATTCTTGCAAACTCGTTATTTATTTGCATTAAACGATAAGCAGAATTACTTGTATCACTGTGTTTTCGAATCATTAAGTTTGTTTTCTTGCATTGATTCACATTCATGCCGTATCATTTCTCAAAATCCTAAAACAGTGATATTAATATGCGCCACGAACTAAAGTGGGTATATAATACGCAATATTATCAATGTATTGACGTTTGAAGTGCGTTTATGCTCCTAAACGGTGACACATTTCCACATATTTTAAACTGTGAATTTTAATGACATCGGTCGAAGTACAGAATATAAAAAGATAAATTAGGCAATGATCATAGCGATACACACGGGAGAAATTGCAGACAATGTGTATTGGTGGCTAGATTTGCAATCAGTGCATTTTAAGATTAGTATAGTTACGCGTTGCAGTTTAATAGTAAGCTACGCTCTTGTCTCCGCAAAAAAAAGTTCTAACAAGATTCTTCTCAACGTGAAGAAACTCACTCCTAGTTATCTCAGATTACTAATTCCATTTCAAGCTTAGTTTATCAATAGCCAAATATGTGCTTCCTTTAAGAAGTCAATTATTAAAATGTTTCGTCTCTTGCAAGCCGAATTTGATAACAATATATTACGTTGCTTGTGTGAGACAAGCAAAAACTGGTACAAATCTTCCTTACTCTGAATGTATAGATTTGAATAAAATAATTATTATGAATCTCTAGTATATTGGTGCGGAGTACATTTATATCTGAATTCTGATTGACAGATCTCATTGTTTTTTTTTCATAAAATTAATGACTTTGAGTGTGTGTATA
>NW_017259183.1:4254896-4255568 GCF_001594045.1 Atta colombica | reverse complement strand
TATATATATATATATATATACACAAAGTTTAAGTTAATGGGTAAAGAAGTAGAAAGTAAGACCGAGAAAAGACAGAGATGGGAAAGGATCAAAAGATTGATCGCACGAAGAAAGCAACTGGAAAGGGAAAAGGAATAGGAAGGGAAACAAGTTTTAAGGAGATGGTCTAATGTTTATCTATATATGTATATACATACGTATACACATGGCGCCCTAGCCTCCAGACACATTGTTTGCACTCCGCTAAGCTTTGCTAATCTTCGTTTCATCCTATTTATCACTAGTTCTTCATCGGTAACCATTGTCAGTTTTCTCATCGCTCAAATGGTTAAAAGAAAAGTTGGAAATATTGTCTTCTTGCTATTGAAATTGACATCATTATTCCAATGACGATTACGAATTGGTGTGGTTTTACATGCCTTAATATATGAAGTACTAATTATTTCTGTTAAGCATACACTTCGTTTTTCGTCGCAATAGAATTTCACATGTCGTCATAGAGATATCAAAGAATTTCCAAATAACGAATATTATCGATACATAATTTTCGAAATAACATTACTTTTAACTTGTGCGTGTCCTATCAAAACGTTTTTAGAAAATCTTTTATACGAATTTAAACAAGATTAATTTTAATGATATTTTGTTTTTATATTTCTATGTGTAAATGTC
>NW_017259183.1:4226044-4254796 GCF_001594045.1 Atta colombica | reverse complement strand
TATATATATATATATATAAAAGAATTTATTGTGAACATAACCGATAATGACGCTCTAGGATGCTCCAAGAAGCAATCCTTGTAATTGAACATGTCATAATACGAGCATTAAGGATAATCGAATTTGCACTCGAGTACAATTAAATAGTATCATGAATCATACACTCAGAGCAACGTACTTACTGCCCCGACGAAAGAGGAGATAAGATAAGAGTTTGGGCGATTAATTACTACGATAACTTGATACAAACAAACCGTAATTGATCGGAAAAAAGTGTTCGTCGATATCTAAGAAAATTATTGATATGGAACTATAAGCATTTACAAGTAGGTGCAAGAAATGTCGGGCAGGTTGATATTACCATTTTATGTTTCCCAAAATACTGAAAGTGACTAGAGAAATCCGAAGAATTAGCTAGACTATGAGAGAACAAATTTTGAACGGCGTATGCTGAATTAGATAGATACGCATCTATTAAGATACAATCAGCATTAGTTTATAACGCGAGGTATAGGGCATTTTATAAATGATATTCATATTGCCTTCCAAAATTTTTGTAGCAATTCTATATGCAAGCACGCAACTAAATTTTGTTTTTCGCATCTTTTCATCCAGACTGGAATGTTATTCTTCCTGCTATGAATTATTCCTGCTTGCGTTATACGCAAGAGCAAGATTTAAGGATTCTAAATATTAAATATTTTGTTACATTCAGAAAATAACACTATACTTTTTATTTAATTGCGCTAATTATCTTCCTCTTCAGAGTCGTATGTAAACGTTCCGTCTGTTTTTTGCGTATATCGCAAGTTTAATAGTAACGATAAACACGATCGTACGTGTTCTCTGTACATAGTAAAAACTAATATATCATAAAATATTAATAAATAGTTGTAAGTTACACTTATGAAGGAATAAAACGACATACACGCGCGAAACTTTTCTAAGTGCATACACAAAGTTATAAAAACGAGTGAAATAGACATTAATTCTTCAAGAGTCGCGGTTGGCTCATATGTGGTGGTCCAGTTAACTATATTATATAAATTAAGATACGCTGGTACTCCTCCTCGTTGTTTTGTTGCTTTCATTTGTCGTCGAATGGATTTAGCAAGCTTGTCGATCACATTCCATCGATAAACTTCAGTGCTGTGATTTCACAACTGTTACGATCACGATTTGTTTGAGAGCACACATCAGACAAAGATAATACTGTCTTGTGTTACCACAGTTTTCCATGTATTTACCATCGCCGCTGATTTATGTAATACATATGACAAACATCGAGCAGGAGTCTCTTGCCACCGATCTCAGTGTTGCGCTAACTACGACTTTAACATTAAACAGTTTTGTAAGAGTTTGTCGCTCTTGTATCATTCATCTTTAAGTTGAGCCTGTATTGTACCATTTATGTGACCTTTATTTACACATTACTCCTATTATTATATAATATTACATTAATTATATTATATTATATGAAAAGAGATAAAAGAAAGACGGCAGTTTGATGATTTTTGTAGTCAATGTTTTATAATCGTCATTTCCGCCACCGTAACGATTATTATTACTGTTATTGTAATAAATCATGAGTATCGATACATTAAAACGATGAGGCATGTGCTCTCGCATATATATATGTCGAGACATATATGTATGTGTGACAATTTCGCGACACGTATGCATGTATGTGTGGGCGCGCGATATGTATGTATGTATGTACGTGTATACATATATATATATATATACACGCAAATATTCATAAATGAATTGAATACGACTAACTTTACGTAGAATGGGAAGAAAAAATTGTTCTGCGTATTAAAATTTTTTAATATAAAAGAATCATTAAGATGAAAGTCCACAAAAAAAAGGAGCATACAATTGAGATATTTAAATTAACATTGTTGTACACAGTGATACAATTATAATATAAGCATATGAATAAAATCTATTAGAAAATATATGCACAAAGTTGTTTGATTTTTGTTTCTGATGTATCTTCGCATTTTACTTGGCGCTTTGCGACACTCAATAGCTGGTATCCTCTGCACAATGTATTTTGCTAGTTCTTCATCGACCTGTGCTCTTGATGTGACAGAACTATGATTGACCGCACGTAACTCACTACTAGATGCACATTACATTGAATTTCAGGAAACTCCTCGAATCGTCCACATAGAAAGAAAACAAAGAAGAATCCACCAAGTACAGGACCTTCTGCAACAACTGCTTCTGTCGCATCGGTAAGATTAACTGATTGTAATATGTCTCAGTGAAAATTAAACGTACATATTTATTCATTATATTACACTAGAGGGTAAATTTTTATAAACATTTTTTAGATAATGCATATTATTTTCTGTGTTTCTTAATATTTTTAAGTTTACTAATTCTGAATTTACAAATTACTCGAAAGGCTAGTGCAAATGTTTGTCTCACTTCGACGCATATAATAATTTTAATATGTGATTGATAAAAAAGATAATGTACTCTTCATACATAGGCACCTACATTAAATCATAGTGGAGCTCTTTTAATGAATAATCAGCCACCAGCGAATTCTACGGGACCAATAACAAAGCCGCCTGTTACTCATCCAAGCAATATCCCTTCGGAATCAGGTATTGTATTAGCGAAGTCATAAAAATTAACTCTAATATATCGATTTGTAATTTTCACATCAGGAATATTTTCTTCTTTTGTAAGATACATTATAATTTAAAATTAAATTTTCTAAGATGTTTCTCGACACTTATACGCTTATTTATCGCATGTATCATATAAATATATTGTAACTATTTTTTGGGGTTAATTTTTTGTTGTATCTGTGGTTTTGTTAAGCATTAGCAATGATCATAATTATTGATTTACGAATTTTTTAATCTGTAATAATTTATAGATTATACCCGACAAATTTAGACTTTTTTCCAGACCACAAACGAAACAAAGTGATGCTTACGGATTTTTTTTTGTCGCTTAAACTGAATCTGTAAATAAAATTGTTTTATCACTTTTTTGAGAAAATTGAATTTAAAAGTATCAAAAAGGGTATTTTTTGCATTTTTTAATTGAAATACTTCATAAACGTGACGTGATAGAATAATTTTATTTACAGATTTGGGTTCAGTGAGAAAAAAACTGAAGAAGTTATTGTATTTGGCTGCTTTATGCAAAAAGTAACAATTACAATAAAAAGAACAGAACTTAAATCCATAGATGAATGCAATCTTTCACTTTTTGTTCTCGAATTTTTGTCGAATTTTTGACTTTTTAATTTTATTTTTTTACGAATGGGAGAAAAATAGATGAATAGTAGAAGAGAAAATAATGCAATGCACTATTTATTTTTTCGGTAGAATCCAATAGTGCTATTAGTACTTATTCAAATCACATTTTTTGTTAATTATTTAAATAAATTATATTTTGTAATTTTGATATCAGATTTATAATTAGAGTGATCCCACAAATTATTGGATGCAGCAAGTGATTATTTAAATTGCGCTTCAATAAGCGATCTTCAAAAGATTTATCTACAGATTTAAGGTCCTTTTTTTTCAACGCTAGCTAAGACTTATAAAATTATATATTCACCGCTGAGAATGGTTCCAAAATAAGAGTTTCGTATTATAATTGATCATTATATCGATGTTTAATTATTAATACTATTGAATTTTGTACTAATTATCACGTTGACTCTTAATTGCCTGTGAACTTTTTCTTATTAATTTTATTCTTTCTTTTCACTGTTACTTTCATAAAGCAGCCAATGTAATAAATGACTTTTATAGATTTTTATTGCTGAAAACACGAATTCCTAAAAGAAATTGCTCTATTTCGTCATGTTTTTCGGGATATTTTAGTTTAAAAAACCAAAAAATGCCATTTTTGATACTTTCAAGTGCAATTTTCTCAAAAATGTAATAGAGCAATTTTATTTATAGATTTATTTTCAGCGAACAACAAATCTGTAAAACTCTCTGTTCCGTTCGTAGTATTTAAAATCCATGTCAGACAGTGTTATTTATACATAATTTTTTTTCATTAGCAGTATCTTTAATGACATACAAATTACTAGAAAGAAATACGTGTTATTGAAAAAAGATGTTAATATAAGTGATGAAATATTAAATTAATAGACTATGAGACGTATAAGTGTAAAAATTCTTTTAGGGGGCAATAATAATCAACAGCCTGTCGCAGTGGCTGCTGTTACAACAGGGCAAAGTATACCTGTCGCGAGTCACGCATCTATGCCAGCCCAACCATCACGACCTACAGCTCTGGCTACGGCCGCTCCTGTAAAAAAACCAACACCAACACCACCACCACCGACAACATCTAATCCACCAACTCCGTCGGTCTCTGTACCAACTCCACCGCCTAGCGTCACACCTACAAATACAAATTCTATGACAGCTTCGCCAGCTGTATCTCAACAACCATCGCAGCAGCCAACGTCCATTAGTTCCTTTCCAAATACATCCGTATCCACAGACGGAACAAATTTAAATCAACAACCTGATCTTTTACAGCCATACAATACTTTAGGTATCTATAATTAGATACAATTGGTATTGTTTATAAATACAACGCGTAAAATAATTTTTTATTATATATGAAAAGCAAATACAAAGTTAATTATCTTATATACGTATTTTATGTAGCTTCAGTGCCTACTACACAGTCCTCCATGGATCAAACACTTGCAATCAAGAAGGAGCCTTCATTTATTCAATCACAATCCACCTTGGATCAAACGCTCGCTCTCAAGAAGGAGTCTTCATTTATTCAAACATCTCATACAAATAATACCAATAACAACACCAATCTCAATTTACTACCGGATGTAAAACCTGTGAACATGATGCCGACGAGTATGGCTTCTAATCTGAACTTGGGCAATATCAATATGACAAATTTAAATATGAATTTATCGCAAGGATTGGCGGCACATATGTCTATGCACAATCAATTAGAGAATATGATTAATACTACTGCGCCATTGACTAATATACAGAATTCGCATAATGTTACGATGTCGCAGCAGCATTCCAACGGATTTCCAAATACAAAACGTGGAAATTCACCGCCCAATATGCTGAATAATAACGGCATTCCAGGATTAAATATGGGAATGAATATAGGAGGCATGAGTTCGATATTTGATCCCCTTCCTATAGCATCTATGCCGATGCAGATTTCTCAGATTCCCATAAAGAAAGAGGAAAAGCCCTTGCCAATTTCTCAACCTCAACTGACGCAAAAGCCTATGGATGGTTCGTGCATATTTATATATTTATATATTTATAGCATGCTTTTCTTTACACGTAGGCCGCACAAGTACTTATTCATCTTTCCTTAGCTAAAAATACTAGTAAATTGTACACAATTGAAGAAATAATTCAGAAGAATAGATATCAGTATCGCAATAAAAAATCAAAATATATAATTTTATATTAATATATAATATTATATAAAATAAAATAAATAAGACACAAGAAGTAATGCAATATATATTAATATTAGTATGTAGTATAAAGTAATACAATGTATTGATGCATTAATTGATTTAACACTAATAGTTTAATTTTAGTAATTCTACGTAAATTTACTTTTTTTCTTGCGCTCAATCTTATTTTCATCATAATCTCATTTTTATCATTTAATATTTTTCGAATTTTGTATGTATTCTTTCTTCATCTTTACTAAAGCTTGAAGTAACAATGCTGTTTTTTACATGTTTAATTGCTAATTGCTTACTAACCAGATATATAATACTATTGCTCTAGCAGGAGCTTTTTTTGCAGAAATGAACACCCTAGGAATGCCACCAATGGGTAATCATGCTAGTACTCAATTAATGCCTGAAAAGAAAATGACTCCACCCGATTCAAAGAATCCTGCTGCAAATTTTGCATCAGCCTTTAAAAATAAGGTAAAAAGCCATTTTCTGATTTGAATATTTACATCAAACTATACATGCGAGAAGCATAAATTAATTTTTTAAATATATTATTTTTTATACATGTTTGCTTTATATTGCACGTATATTTTTTTATATTGTGGCGATTGCATTATCATAATCCGTATAAATGATATTTGCGGATTCGCTCTTTGTTCAGATTCCGGCATATGTACGTTTGTACTTTTATTTTGTATACATAAGAAGTTAGACAAAAGGTACACAAGATAAGTAGATCTGTTAGCACGGAGACCTTTATTGTATTTATTGAAAACTATAACTTTTCCAATCGATCGAAAAAATATTTATATTTGTTTTGAGAAAGATCGGTAATGGTAACGAAACTAACTTTTAGTCTTTTGAGAGTGAGGACTTTGCGCAGTCGATGCAAGAAAATAAAAAAGATGGGAAAACAGACAACGAACGGACATTATAATTGTTCTACTTTTAATTTTAATCTTTGCAATTCGATTTTATTTCTCAAGTTTTGTTTTTGTTTTTTTTTTTATATAGACTGTAGAACAGAATGTAAAGAATGCATCATCTTGGTCTTCCTTGGCGCAAGCTTCGAGTCCTCAATCAGCAGCTGCAGGTAGTAGTATGAAGAGCGCAGCGCGAGACTCGTTTCAGGCATTTAAGAAGCAAGCTAAAGAAAAGCAGGATAGGGTTAGTTCCAATAACTTTACAAAATTTTTTTACAAAATAACTCTATATGTCATATTTTTACAGCTAATATAATAATATTTTCATATTAATATTTGTAAAACAGCAAAGAGCCTTATTAGAGCAACAAGAAATGCGCAGACAACAGAAGGAACAAGCGGAACGAGAGAGATTATTACGACAGGAGAATGAAAGAAGACGGGAACGAGAAGAAGAGGATGCTCTGGATAAAGTTAGGAAAAATATTGGAGATCAGCAAGGCAATGTTATGACTGCCACGACAAGAACAGAAGAAGTAAAAGCTGTTACTGATACAGATAGCAGTAGTCCGAGTCATTCGTCCAGTCAGGACAAGTCCGCTGCAGAAAGGGAACGTCTAAGGCAACGGGAGCAAGAGCGCCGACGACGAGAAGCGGTAAGTACTTAATATTTTTGGATGATGAAATTTCTATCTGTTGTAACTTTTCAAGAAAAAAATAATAGAAAAAAGTTTAATATAGAAGTAATCATTAAATCAAAATGAACAATATTAGGAATTTGTGTGACTTTATGAAAATCTAATTTTATATAATCGCATGTAAAAGGAATTGTTTTTTGTATGATCTGAATATAATTTGATAGATATCTTTATAAAAATAATCAGTTAATATACTATTTTATAATATATACTATTTTGAATTTTAATTATTATTACATACAAATGCTAGACAAAGCTGACAATATTATTATAAAAACAAACAGAATATAATTATTAAATGAAATATAATAAAAATAAAATTTATATAACATGACATTAATTTTATTAATTATTACAATTTGATTAATTTATAACTTGCTATATAACTTAAAGTAAATTTGATTGTTTAAGATTTATATAGGGATACATGAAAATATTACTTTTGATGCCCATAATAAAGGGATTTGCGAAGAATAGTTATATTTATCTTTTCAGATGGCTAGCCAAATTGACATGAACATGCAGAGCGATTTGATGGCTGCGTTTGAGGAATCTTTATAATGTTACTATATCCTGTTTATAATAAACCCACAAAAACTTTGCAGAACTCGGACGTATGTTTAGTATTGAGCGATGTTATAGAAATCTTTAAATGTAACGTCAATCAATATAAACAAAAACAACGCAGACAATGAAATCAGATAAATAATAACGATGGCGGTATAAATCGTGTGCTAGTTACAAAATGGTATAGTTGAGTGGTACGGTTGGAACATTTCAATAGAGCCCATTTGATCAGAAGATTCAAACAGTTTTTATTAAAAAACTGGGACAAACTGTATTGTCTCTAGAACGACAGACACTTAAGTGCGACTATGTAATTAGATAAATACTTATATGATACTTCGAAAATGCTACACTGATATTGTGTTACATTTTTCCGGTTTTCATAAGTTTGTACTTTATGTAAATTTGAAAACAACATATGAAAATAAGAGACGTTTGCATGTGATAACCGAATGCGTGCGTAGATACGAATGTCGGCTTGAAGAAAAGTAAAAAAATCGTGTACATTTAGTTAAGTTTTGTATTTTTCCACATTGAGTCATTAATCGTTGGTAGGATTACGTATACAAGCGTTTCTGCCAATAATACATGTAATTATTAACTATCATTAATGATGCCCTTGCAAATTTCTTTCTTGATTATTCATATACGCTCTGTAAACACAGAAATATATATAGCTAGGCGTATATGTAAATGATAGAAATATGTAAAATAATACGAACATCTCTAAGAACTTGGTGAATTTAATAATGATCATCACGGCTGTCCACTTGTGACTTCAATTGATCAACTGATCGATCAGAATATTAACAGTGTATACTAACGATTGATTCAAGAATTATTACGAGCCAGCTGGTCGATTCAAAGTTATTCATTAACTCACTTTAGAACAATGTCGTCAATTATTACGAGTAACGATAAGATGATTCTAGAATTGAAGTAGTTTTGATCCTACCAACTATTAGATCAGATTATGTACCTAAGTCTCGGTATACTTTAGGCTCATGGGAAAGAAAATCGTGATGTTGTACGTATTAGGGAAGAACATGTTAGAAAAGAATTATATTTATTCGATTACTAGGATATGGTATTTCATGATATAGAAAAATTATTAAAATATAAAAATTTTTTTGGGAAATTTCGGATAAATTTTTTCATGTAATTTTGTTTTAAAATCTACTCGACATATCATGAACGAGTAGACGAAATATGTTTGTTGAACATTTTGGGTATGGTCCAGTTAATGGAGCTGCCCGAACATGGTATGCAAATCGAAAATAAATTCTAACTAAAAAATTTTTTTAAATTTAATTCGCCAGAAAAGTACAAAAAAGTGATTAAAACAAATTTTCATTGTGTATGGTTATTATTATTATCATTAATTAATTTCTTAAAAGTATTTAGATTACACGTTACGACCGTAACGGCATTAATAATATACCAAGTATAAAATAAAAATAGTACTATTATTATATATAAATTATTTGTGTAACTACAATTTTATTTTTTTAGGAACCATAAACTTGTATAGTCTTTGTTGTATATATGGCGATACTTATCGGCAATGAGCAATCGTTATGTTGGCACAATTAATTAAAAACTTCGAGGTTTTAAGCAAAATCATGATTTTTATACTATTAAAAAAAAATATGATGATTTAATGGCCGGGATTTAATTGAACGGAGAAGAATAAAGTGAGGTAGGAAAAGATCTTTTTTGATAAATTCAGAATTTTTTCTTTGATAAACGTCATTTCCTCGAGCTCTCTATTACAGATCAAGTGAAAGATTGAAATAATATGATGAAGAATTGAAAAGAATACTAGAATATTATACTATTGATGGAAATGCCAATTTCGAATGTTCATGCCACCATTCACAATCCTATTTTCATTTATATATTGGAGATAAAGAGGAGCTCGTCAGAAAAATAAAAACGATCTTTGGGCAGATACATGCTATTTATTATTGGGTGTTGTTTGTTTCATATCAATAACGATTTTGCTCTCATTGATCATTGATCATCAACATCTAGCAATATTAGAATATTTCTGTAATTTTTTGTTTTGATGTGTCTTCGGGCGTAATACGAACGCCTGTTTGCAGTTTTTATCTAATCAAAATTAAGAAGGATCTATGATCTAATTCTTAAAATATACTATCTACACGCTGCGATAGTAATATTCGCGCGATTTAGTATGTACAATGATTTAGTCATCAGTATGTTATTGTTGATGTATACACTTAATAAGGTAGTTCGGTGCGAGATTAACAATTTAGCGATGTATAAAAAATTGATAAATATGTGTTTTTTTTTCATATGATATGCAAGGTATTTAATATCATGCAAGGTATTTAGTATCATGCTTAATTTGCAAAAAAACTAAAAAAGAAATTTTTACAAAGAAATGATTTAAATTCAAATAAATTTACGTTTTGTTTCATTTCATAAACTTCGGTTGTCTATATATATGTAAAAAGATTTTCCATTCGAACGGAATTATTAACGATTTAATTTGGACATTATAACTTTCACGATATAATGTTTAGGATAGTAAAATAATAATATAAATTATTGGCAGAAGCTATTGAAAAATCTTTAAAAATTATACTCATAATTTTCTTATTGAGTAAATGTTAACAATACGAATGCATTCAATTTAACGATAAAGTTGCAAAATGTTTCTGTTGATAGTTTGTATTACCAGTTTACTATTATTTCGATATAATGTCCTATAAAAAAATGAATGTTATTTTTGTTTCTTTTTTGTTATTACATATTTCTCATGTGTGCGGTCAGCACAAATGAGCATATTGTTGCGTGACAATGTGTGATAACTAAAACAGAAACAAAAAAAAGATATAAGTGCATGATAGAAAGAAAGGGATAATTAGGAGGGAGAATGAAAGTGTGAAAGAGGAGTGCACGTAATAGATATTAAGATTGTATAATATGTAGCTTGTAATTGTACATACAAGGTGAAATTGGCAGCATTCGGAATACAGAATATCTATGTATAAAATATTAAGTACTAATAATACAAACGTCTATGTATGTGATAAGATTTATAAGAAAGCCGACATATAGATTATATAATCAATTAGGATCTCAGCATAAGTTAGGATATAAACATACACCACCCATATTTCTAAGTAACACCAAAATCACTCAGCTCTGTATCAAAAAGTAATTTTTTATATAAGTTCCCACGAACGCACATCATCTCCAATAGAACACAAATTTTAGCAAACTTACTACTACGATTAACGATAGCGAACATTTAAACTGGTTGTACATAAATAATAACGAAATGAAAAATAAATGGCTGAAGTAAAAGAGTTACTTGATGTTGTTAAATAAGGAGGGAAGGAGAGAAAAAGAGAGAGAGGTGTGTGTGTGTGTGTGTGTGTGTGTGTGTGTGTGTGTGTGTGTGTGTGAGAGAGAGAGAGAGAGAGAGAGAAAGAGAGATAGAGAGAATGAGTGAGAGAAAGAGCAATTGTTAATTGAGCGTTAATTGCGTTCATGTATCTATATTTCCTTTTTTCGTTGTATCGATGGCGCTAGCTCGTAAAATTACTTTCGTATTTATGTTAAATATAATTTTTTATAAATAAATCGAATTAAAAACTGATTCGTCAAATACTACAGTGAGTTTCAATTTTTCCAATCTTGTAACATAATCTATGTTAGTAAAATATAAAAAATTTGAGATGTATCAAGTTTTTTGACAACCTTAGTTTTCTCCTTTTTTTTTATTAACGCTTTAGAGGTTACGTAATTAATATTGCACAATACATTTTTTTTTATTGAATTTTTTTTTATGATATACATTATTTGCAATTTTGATTTATACATATATGTATCTATTATAAATTTCTCTACTTATTTAACAACATCAATCTACACTATACACGCGTGCGCGCGCGCACGCACATATGCACACATATGCACGCACATATGCACACATGCACACACACACACATATGCACACACACACACACCACACATATGCACACACATATATATTATCTGTACGTTATTAATTATCAGAACGAAATAACAGGTTTCGATATTTGAACTAACGTTAACGTGCAAATGTGAATACAAGAGTTATTATTATAGATTATTAATTGTATATGCATGAGGAACCTTATTCCCTAGTGTGTAATTTTGCATGTTACATAATACATATATGTAAAACAGAGCGGAATGAAACGCGAGTATAAGGAATCTACAGAAAATCGCTAGCCGAGATATAGATATATCAGAAAAAAGCATTGTCATGATTTCGTACTTGACAGTAGTTTCTTTCTTTGAATTGCTATGCCGAAATAGTGCAGATGCAGAAGAAAAAAGGTCACGCACTGTGTATACTATTAATATATCCCTAAAGATATGATATATTGTAATCTTCACGAATATGCTAAGGTAATCTTAAGATTTAATTAATTAATAACTAAAATGAAACAAAAACGATGTAGTGATAGTGTTTTATTGTGAGACCTCACCTTCCTCCTATGACTGTTGCATGCGCGCGATCCGCAAAGCGATTGGACTTCTAAAGATGGTTTTTGTCTAGAGTTAATTACATTTTGTCACACGATTACTTTTCTTGCTACGATATCTTGCAAACCTTTTAGAAACCATTCAGTTAATTGTCGAATTATGTCTGAAGAATACGCGTAGATGTTAAGGCAAATAAAGTAGCGTGAAGTTAACTGCAGTGCGTCTTATTGATGAAATTCGTAATAAAGTCTTGATTCAGATATTGTGTTGTTTATTAAAACTCCTTTAGTTTCAGAGGTTGCGTGCAAATAAATCAGTGGCATTCATCGGTAATTTCCGTATACATTCATCGAGAGTTTGATTGTATAACGAAACCTCGATCTGGCGATCGCTGTAAGAAAGAAAAAAACGATATTCGTTTATCAGTTATAGACTAAAAAAATAGTCATGTTCACAATATAATTGCTCGATAAATTTTGTTCTAATTAAGAATCTCGCGCAAATGTACTCTTTCCCTTATACAGCTACAGCCTTACGTGCAGCCTGTTTATGTACCTTTGCGAATGTTGGATGCATTCCAATACGAAATCGCATTTCAGAATTTTGCGAGACACTTTTTAAGAATTTAATCCAATTTGTTTAGAGACTTGCAGTTTTTATGTTATATATGTTTTTGTATTTTATAATTTTATATATTATCTGTCAAATAGGATTTGACTCTCCCGATTCAAAGTAAATACTTCCAAATCTCAATGCTACTTCTAAAATGTTAACACCTGGCGACTTGTAAATGTCTCGAGACTGAAATTGGGCAAATATTGTTACAGTCAATTTTATGCATTTCATAAAAATTTTATAAAAAGTATCATTAAAAAATTTCATAAATAGCTTCATAAATAATATAATTTTAGTCTAATATGTCGATTTTCCACAATGTTTATCCGTCCAATACCATATGCGCGCTGATCTCATTGAGATATTCAATTATTGCGAGAGGAATATTTTCCTATCTTTTATTACTCTTTACATTAATCAGGTATCCTTTCTTAAAGCTAATTTCAATTTCTTCTTCCAAGATAGAATAGATCGGATCAATGATCATTTTGTAGAATCTTTTCGGCGCTGGAACGGCAGGATCCTCTAATATTCTTAATTCATAACTAATAAATTAAAATTATAAGATTAATATTCTTTTAATGTTTCTTTCAATGCTTCATATAACGAGAACATACTCGTGTTACTAATGTGTAGTTTAGCATCAGTGCTCCATAATTCCTTTGCCGTTGCAAAGATTGGGATACCATTTTGTCATGCTTTCCAGCAAGTCCGATTTTCCTTAGAACTTCCTTAAAACTTATAAAATTCGATTTTCCTCTACGGAATTAAAATCTTGATAATTTTTTATGTATAATTAGTTTAAAATTTGACACGATTATGTTTTAACACTGTATTTTATACATGTATGTATGTTTTAACATTATATTTTTATACTCGTAAAACAAGAATACACTTCTACAAGAATAAAAAATCTATAAATAAAACTTCTATTACTTTTATTTTTCAGTCCCTAGATATTTTTCATTCGTTTTTTATTGTTTGTAAAATCTTTGAAATCGATTTAAACTATTTAAAGTAATTTTACCGTAATTTTAGGATATAAATTATAGCAGTTCAATTCAAAGCGAACTTGATCATTCCATTTTCCAGCTGGAATGCGCGATGATACTGGAATCCTCAGCCTTTACGGCTTTTATTAAACTTTGTCTGATATATGGTCGTGCTAGTAGATATCTAGAAGATATCATCCTTCATATAATAATTAACCACAAGCCTCGGCAGGTCGTACATAAGAAGTTGTGAACACTTCTTTAATATCGTCTATCTATTTAATATCACTATCTTGTAATAATTAATTGAATTTGTCGTGTAAATTCTTCAATGAAAGATTAAAACATTTTGTTATATTATAAATACATTTAACAAATAATGAAATTTATTGTATAGTTTCTGGTATTTTTATCTCATTTCGTATTGTCAAATATTATTTTACCTTGGCGGTAACCAATTTTGAGCACCTTGTCTCTAATTGCATCGAAGTCTTCCTTTTGCCCGATGTTTGCCTAAATAATCAGTAAATTCTTCTAACATCGATTTGTTCTAAAAAGGAATTTATGTAATTACAAAAATTCTTACCATAACTTAATCCCTTTTCTTTCAATCACAACAATATGCAAGAGGTATCTAAATCATACCGTTATATGTTAAAATTATTTTTCCTTTTAACTCTAATATCTTTTACAATCTTGTTTTCGACAGAAATTTAAACACTAAATTAACGAGAAGAAAACAACTGATAATAATAACGGTACTCAGTAATAAAGTTCGTTGCGTTTCCATTTTAAATGGAGTAATTTTGTTGACCCTCGGATTAAGGACGAATATATATAATAATACTGTGACGGTCAAAAAAAAGATTTGTGAATTTCTTTGTGAAAACTAATAGCTTGTATGAATTATTGTCTTTATATATTCAAAGTACGTACATTTACGAAGTTATTACAAAAAATTCATTAAATAATATTAATATTTCTAGCCTCAATGCTCATTGATGCATCTCATTTGGAAAAACATGGATGCACGGGCGTTCGAACGAGAGCTCTAAAATAAAATATTTTTTTTTATTTTATAGTATATGAGTGTAGTTTCAATTAAGCGTACTGATTTTTTGATAAAATAATTTTAGACAAAATGGTGCTGTTTTAAAAAAAAGTTTTTTTGCTATTTTGCAAAAAAACTCGTTATTTTATTGTTTTATTGTTTAATTTTCAAAAATTAATAATCCGATTGAAAAATTCGTACGTTTAACTAAAAGACAATTTTGTCATAAACATTCTGTCCAAAATTCGTCATTCAGATAAAAATTGACCGAGATATGTGAGCGTCCAATTACAGAAACGTTTCGAGAAAAACGTGTTTAAAATTTTACAACCGATTAGTTTGCATCTAACCACGTGTGCTACTTCATCACATATTTGCTATAATTCTATTACGAATTTCAATATAATATTTTAGGGACATATTTTTAAGACTTCAAGTAATGCAAAAAAGAAAAAATCGATTTTTTGAACCCATCACAATGGGTTCCCCTTTAAGGCGCCTCTAGACAATGATTAATATTTATGTGAACTTTGCACATATTCGCTAAATATTGGTCTATATTCAATATGGATAATTATGTATGTCAAGTCTGTGTATAATATTTGCTAATGTTGGCGAATTATATCGATCGCCTTTGATAATCTTTGGCTTCATTAACTGTAATGTTATCGATGTATCAAGATTTTTCTAAATAAGACATCATCTAAACAGATTTTTTTCTATCATATTTATTATCATATTTTCTTATAATTTTGTGTTCGATTGATAGATGTGGCATAGATGTGGCATAGTGATAATTAAAAAAAGACTCAAGAATAGAGCGCATCATAGGCCTTTATAAGTAGAACATTGCTCAATCTATAATCTACATACATACATATACATATATTATAACAGGATATACTTTATAAATATCGTTTAACTTTGTAATAATCTCTCCGCTAGTAGATCGCAACATTTATTGACATTACATTAATAATTATTACCAGTATTATTCATTGACAACTGCAAGTTTCTTGCAAGATTGGAAAGCGTTTCTTTATCACAACTGTAGAACAATGATTGCGATAAATCTTGCAATATATACTGGTATATTATAATTGTTGTACCTGTATTATATTCAACAAAAGCAATACTAATCGAATTTGTCAAAGAGAGAGCTGAACATTTTTTCATATATGAATATTATATATTTATAAATTACATTAAATATAGCATCTGAATTGGCAATTGATAAACTGAAGAGTGCATAAGAGTGCATAAACCGATAAAAGTATAGATAAATAAGTTAACAAAGGAAGAATAAGTGTCAGGCTGTATACATCTAGCGAGTGTCTGTATATATTTAGCGATTTTATTTTACATTCAATACCATTAATTAGAGATTTAAGAAATAATAATGTCGAATAAATAACTTTATACCATTGTTACATCGATAATACATTTAAAGAGAATTAAGTTAAATGTGTCATGACATTTATAGATTTAATGTCTCTCTATTATAATAGAATTTTTTAAAAATAAAAGTACTTGAGAACAAAAACAATTTACACATAAGATATCAATTTGAATATGGTAAATTTTAATGAGGAAAAAAAATAACAAGAAATGTACAGGAATATCACGATCCTTTTCTGTGAAAATACAGCTTCACAAATTCCTTTTTATTCCTGATAAAGAATAATGATAAAGAATAATATATTTCTATAACTTAAAGATTCGATACCAATGAAAGGCTCGATTATACAGCTTCGTGCGATTTATATCAATATTGCCAAAATGTCTCATACGATTTCTGATTATGTATTCGCGCAGGCACTTGATAACTCGGTCTGATCAAGACTCTTCGTGCTCTCATTAATACACGAATACTTTCATTATTATTCAACTGACAACGGGATACTTGCTTAATTTCTGCCCGAAATGCTTTCGCTTAAAGAGAATTGACTGTGTTCGTTATTTAGTTAAATAACCTAATTTTATACTTCGAGATCATTCATGGCTTCATAAATGGTATTACTGATGGAATTGAAGCTAATGGCAAATTAAGAATTCAGGAATATTATCTCTTTTTGTTAAATATCAACTATTTAGACGTGTAATTTACTCAAATCATTCAGGAATGATTTTGGTGTAATTATATGGGATGAACCTATAAAAATAAATATTTTATAGTAGATAAATTTTCAATCGCGCTTTGGTTATAAATTATTTTTTATCTCAAATAGACATTGGATACAAAAAATTCTTACCAATTATGACTTCCCAATTTTTTAATGCGTTTGTAACTTCATATGCACATCGTATTTCAGAGAAGCACATACCTCCAACTATAAAAACAATTAAACGAGGAACATTTTTGATGGTCTGTTGACCTTTATCTTTGTGCCAGTGTCCATATCGTGCGCTACAAGTTTGCAAATTATTAATATTTTTAAAAATCTAATAAAAAACAAATTGATTTGAATAAAGAAAAAATATCATTACTGTAAAAGTATTATTACCTGGTTGGTGCATGATATCCTGAACTAGCTGCACGGCCGGCAAGAAACGGAAAATGTTTAGAATCAAGTTTATCCTCAATGGAATCCTCCATAACGTCCTTGATGACTGGCGTCCAACGACTCATTTGGTAAGTTTGCTCTGTGATTCTTTCCTTGCGTGGTACCGTATATAACTTTTTACGATTGCTCTGTAAAACAACATTGTAAAAAATATAATTAAATCATTATTTAAAATGCTACTATAAAATTTTTTAATATGAGATATGATTTGGAACTTTTAACTTACATCTACAACAACATTAATGCCGAGATTTGCCATATTGACAATAGTCTGTTTATCATCAACAGATACTTGGGCATGGTGAACTAAACGATTAAGATTTTCATCGGTGATGCCGTTTTTGCTGATGACATATAAAGCTATAATGCGTAATTTATCCAAATGATTTACAGTCTGATCAAGTAAAATTGGTGTGATATTCCTCATATGATCTTTGATACGTTCGCCTTCTGCATCAGTACCCATGGCTAAGTCCTAGAATACGATTAAAAATATTTATAATTAAAAAATATCTCTTATTAAATGGATTATAGGATAGTGATTATGATATTACGCACTTGCTCCACTTTACAAAGTTTATCTACATTTCCTTGATAACGCTTCATGCAATCTTCAGCTAATTGTAAATGTGTAGCATATTTGCTCAATTCTTTTTGATATTGCGGCATCTTTTTGATCATTTGCGACAAGTCTCGCATACTTTGCTTATCGCCCTGCGGCATTCTTTTTGATTCTGTAAACTTTTTCAAATTTTTAGTGACGTTCCTGAAAAATAACGTTTTATTGTTACAATATTCTTTATAATTATTAATCTTTTGAGGAAAGATTAAAACTTATATTTATACATACTGAGAGACTACAGCAATATGTTGATGTCTGAGTTCAACCCATAAATCATCATTTTCATCTAACAATACTTCTTTTTCTTGACCCGCTGTTGCCTCAAATCTATTTAATATTATATGACATTAAAGTTTTATTTTAAATTTGTGCAAAATAGTTGCGTTAAATATATTTACTTACCTGTAGACATCATTATCAATGTCTAGCAAATCATATGCCATAGCTTGCAGTGTAAGTTCATGTAGTAAAGGTGAGACGCAATCAAATCCTCTATCTAAAATCAATAATTGAGAACGAGCTTTCTCAGGTCCTTCTCCCATTGTTGGTTCATCGGCTTTATACGCATCTAGTTTCTGTTGCACCAATTGAGCGAGTTCAACATTGCGGTCGAAGTCACTATGATACATATTAATAGCATTTATTTAATGCTATCAAAAATTGTGTAATTATTCTTTATCAACAAGAGGAGAAATTGCAATTAACAACAAGTTATTAAATCACATTTAAGATCGAAATTACCTGCGATATCTAACTGATGGATATTCTCCAAGTGTGGCGCAAAGTGTTGCAATTTGTTCAGCAATACGCTCCATATTGGCTGATCTCAGATTAAAGAAAGAGGGGTTGTAAAAGCAAGCGAAAGTTTCACGCGAGTCCAGTGAGAAGACCTAAGAAAATAACAGATTCAGTTTTGCGATATTCTCAATACGATAAAAAAAAATAAATTTAATTACAAAGTTTTGTACTTGAAGCAAAATAAATAAGCATGCCAATTAGTAACTTAAAAAAAAATAAAATCGGGCTATACGGATAATTCGATTAGTGATCACACTACAAGCATGTACGTACAACATGCAGATATTTTGAGTCAAAAGGAAAAGTGGTGTGAAGAAGACTTTCCTCAACAAGAAGTCTATATCGCCTAATCTTTTGCAATCTAAAAGTAAACTGACGATCCGGAAAAAGCAGAGAAATCTCTAAGCTTGTGAATGTTCGAAGATTGAAGACAAATTTCGCGCTCTAGAGCTACAACTAGCGTCTATTATTTTCGTCTGCTTAATCGTCACCTGCGATTCGTACGGCAAGAATGCGATGTTGATCTCTTTGAGGGTTTTGATCTTTTTAGCAGCAAGAGACTTGCAGATTTCATTGAACAGCTCCTCCGGGCATACTGGCATCAATTGCAAGCATGAATGCATTCTGATTATTAGTATGTGCTTGTTTATGAATAATGTAAAAGGCTCAGAGGATGGACTGGACAGATCGGATGAGAGGATAATGCTGTATCAATATCGTCCCGATTTACATCCAGATCCGTGCGATAATATTAAATTTACGTGATTAAAGACCGAGAAGTGAACATAGAACGCGTGAAGGAATAATTATTTTATAGCGTTTTGTATATGTGTCTCTGTACGTGTGTGTATGTCCACCACCATGAAGGATGAAACGGTCAAACATTTTTTCTTGCCATAGTGTTCGTTGCTTTACCTGCTCTTCATATGGTATGAAAGCGATGTTGATCTCTTTTAGTGTCTTTATGTGCTTAGCTACCAGCGAGTGACACAATTCTTTGAACAACTCGTCAGGGCATGCTGCAAAGAGATATACTGAGTATGTCAAAACACGAGAAATTAAAAAGAAATCGAACCGATAATTTTGTACGATCGTTCTTCTCAAAACATCAGTGAGTTTATTAATTTATATTATGAGAGAATCACTAAACTCGTATCGTTGAAAATTTAGATGATCGGATACCTTCGCATGGAGACCTGTTGTAGGAATCAGTAGGATATATAAATAGGTTTAATTTCGAAACGAATTTCGAATAACTTGAGCAAAATATTTAAGATGTCTAATTATATGTATCATCATTCAATATATTAAAAATTAAGAGTCAAGTATTAAAAATGATTTAATAAATTAATAACTAAAGCTTATAACTAAAACTATGTTATAATAAATTTAAATTTGAGTAAATATTAATTCGTACTGAATTATATTTAAATAATCTATACATACCATATGAATAAATTATAAAATTGATAAAAAAAAAACGATCGAGATAATTCTATACTAATTCATTTAAAAAGAATTTTTTTTCGAAACTTCTGAGAAGTAGTTAATTTTCATTCTACTTTTTGCTTTTTCTATTTTTCTATTTTTCTATTTTTACAGACAATCTACGAAATTGCGCAGTCTTTCGAAAAAAAAAATATATTGGATAATTTGGATTCATTTTTGGAAGAGGATATCCTTAGAGAATATAAGTTTAAATGTAGGAAATACCTTCTGTGAAGTATACATGGGCGACTTTGTAAGTTGTTCTTGTCGGATTACTGAAGTCATCGATCAATTTCTGCACCGATGAATTACAAGGTGTAATGAGGTAAATGGCTTCCATCGTTGGCAGAGGTTCGCGCTTCTTATTGATATCCTCCACCAGGGTGATACCCTGAGCGCTGATATCGTGCATCTTGCAGCAAGCGGACACCATTCTCATTGCAAGTTGATCCACTACCAAGATTCGCCATTCTACCCCACCTGTTGACTTCTTCTTTTGCTTGATCACCTCGTTCATAATCTCTGCGACATGAGAGAATTAATTATCCCGATGATAAATTCGCGCATAGAGAATTGCGAATTTATATTGAACGCTACCTGGGGCTAGGATAATTACTTCAACTCAGGCAACAATATAAGAACTAAGTAATTGAAACAACTATTAATTATAATTATAATTTTATATTTTGCAAAATTTCAAACACATAAAATTTTAATAAGTAGATTTTATAAGCAATTTTATCTCTTTTTAACAAAATGCAAGTTATAAAAGAATATTCTTTGCTGCAATTTACAAAAGTGTATTTTTTTATATCACACTTGGTAATAGAGAAATCAATATTTTAGTAATTACATTTCTCTCGCACTATATACATATTATATGGCACTATATACATATTAATGCGTGTTTCATTGAATATATGAAACAAATGATATGAACCAAACGAATACGTATCGTTTATTTGCTTCAACGACACAACTCAATAAGTATTATTTTTTTAACAAAAAAAGAATAAAAATACAAAAAAAAAGGAAAATTAATATTACGAAACTGATATCTGTAATGATTTAAAATATTCAAACTCATTTTCTAGAAAACTTGTTTGTGTTATAGCAAATTAATGGCGATAACTAAATAAAAAAAAATATATTATTTCAATCAGTTAACTTCCATTTGTTGATCATGTTATTCAAGTCTAAATGTTAACACAATATTCTGTTTGCATCTATGACTACTATTCTTCTATTGGAATTTTCAAATAATATACTGTTACATTAACTTTTTAATTCTGTGAAGACAAGATTGATGTAAAGAAGTTTATAATATTGAATGATTGTAAGTTGCTATTGTCTACTGAGGATGATTTTATGAGAATCGAAACGTTTGGAATTTCAAATATATTATAATATATAAATCTGAATTTGTTACACTAATAGCTTGTTCAACAAGGCTGATTTTATTGGCCTTTATTGATGCTTATTTGAAATTTTTAATTCTTTGAGCTTTTGGAGATTTTAGAGGCATTAATTGCAATAATTGACTCGATAATTGCTATCTAAGATCTTTTGTTTAATACTAGAACTGATAGTGACTTTTTGGTTGCGCTAATATTTCAGTTTTTTTCTTTTATATTCGATATAGGAATATAAAAATATCGAAAATTGTGAACATAAAATAAATAGTTCTAACAATAATATCAAAGTAATTTTTCACAAAACAAAAATGAGAGTAGGAAATAAAAAAAAATTGATTTTAGTGATTTTTAGTGAGATACTAAAATTATATTCTTTAAACTTTGCCAGCTCTAGTTTAAATAATATAATCAGATTATTAACGTTTGAAAAGTAAAAGGTACGAGTTTAATTTTCTTATAATATTATTTTATTCAAGAAAACAAATTAAAAATCAGGGGAAATTAATTGTAACTCCAACGAAAATGAGCAAGCATTATTAACTTTTCACACGAGTCATTAACAGCTGTTGATATCGCAATGATTGATTGATAATTAACCACGCTGACGAACTAAGAAGTCCTTTGACGTTTTCCAACACGTATATTGATCGTCTTTACAGAGAGATGACGTCACTATGTACAGGCATGTATCAACGAAGTCGCAAGCCCCGTTTTTTTTATATTCTCATAAGTAAAAAGAATTATTTATACGTGTACAAGACACATAAAAAGATCTTTCTTAATCTCTAGTACAGAAGATAAAATTTTGCGATTTTCAACATCATAAATGATATAAAAAAAAAAAAAAAAACAAAAGGATCTTTTTAGTCAGATCACTTCTAAGAAATTTATATGAAAATCAGATAATTAATTTCTAAAATATTTTTGATAAAAAAAAAGTTCAAGTCAGTAATATTATACTGTATTATATTATATCTAATACAATCAAATAATTTTGCTTTACGGAAGTTTCTATACTGAAATAATATAAAATCTTTATTTTGTATTAATATTTACGGAATATTTAATTCATTTAATATTTTCACGCTTTTAAAAACTACGCGTATATAACGTAAAATTATTCTGTGATTTGCAAATATATTGATTTTGCAAACGTAGAAATGCAATAGCAAATTAAATAGATAGTTTCATTTACACACATTTTGATAACATCTTGAAATCGACATGAATTGCTCATGAAAAAGCAACAGTTTTATCGAAGAAGGTGCGCCATAGAAACACGATCGAAAATCTCAGATAGTGAATCATCGCTGAATGAATATTTGGTATTTTTGCCAAATTTTTAATAAGTTAAACACAAATTAAATTTAATATAATTGAAACGAGCATTTCCTCCAATTCTTTTACAACATCAGATAATCGCGCGTCTACGAACAATGATTGTCGTAAGAATTTAAAGGTTTTTCACAAAAATGTCCGTATTCTTTACATTTGCATCTCGATATTCGTCAATTCGTCAATTGTACAGATACTAAATCCGATAACAATTCCGATAATAAGCAAAGCCGATAATAAGCAGTTTTTGACGTCGCAAGCACGCAGAAATGATTTGTGTTTAGGTGAGATGATCGTAAAAAGGTATATTTTTCGATATTTAGCATCGAGAATTGAACTCGATAGTGCACCGATCGCGAGGTCAGAATTCTCACAAGATGCGACGAGGATGTTCACGCTCGGGAGCAGCGTTTGACATTTCTCCGTCGTCTAATGTCTCCGGTTCCAGTCACCCGATGAAATCATCGGGGGAGTGTGTACGCCCAATCAAAACGGATCTCTTGACGTGATTGCGAGATCGGCTGACGCGAGATCGATGCGATCGAGACGCCGCGCGAGTCGCTTGATGATGACGCGCAATAATGTTTACAAATAAATCCTATGCCCCGCGAAATTAACGCTTTTTTTACGTTACTCACTTTGACCGACTTGTCCCTTGAGCGCCATTTTGACAGAACTAACTATCGGTCCGTTCGCCAGATGGCGACGCGCGAATCGCGATGCGCTGATAATCTCCGAGTTGCGGCGCGAAGTTGGCCGAGTTTCGCTTCAATCGGCACCTGCGCACACGAGGAGCACTCAGAACTTACAATTAGGACGCGCCACTGCTCATTATTATTAGCAGGGTTGAGTAAGTTAATGTTTTTTTAACTGAATAAAATTAAAGTTAATGGTTTTATAAAATTAATAAAGTTAAATTAAAAGTTGAAGGAATAAAAAATTAACGTAAGTTAAGTCAATATTGAATTAACTTAAGTTAAAAAAAAAGTTAATTTAAAAAAAATTATTTTTTAGATCATAATGTCCTAATTTTTCTTAAAATGAGATTAAATAACTACAATATAGATATTATTAAGTAAATTAAATTTTTAATTTTTTTATTCATATGTGATATAAGTATATAACACATAACGATAGAATTATATAAGTTATATAACTTTAAAAAAACAATCAGCATAGAGAAGATACAAGATCAGTGATTATTTTTTAATTAGTCTTAAGTCATAAGAAATTGACCAATTACAATCGAATGCGAGAAGAATATTTGACTGTAATTGGTCAATTTCTTATGATTTATGACTTAAAACACTTATTGTAGATCCGGACTAAGGCTTATGGCATAAGGCATAAACCAATCAGAGGGCTGTATTAGCATCTTAAGAAATTACTTAAGATATGAACAGATTACGAGTATGCGCCCTTAGTCTTATTATATCTTATTATTTTTTTAAGATATTTTTAAATTTTAATTAAAATTTAAAAATATCTTAAAAAGATTAAAAGAGATAAACAAATTTTTTAACTTAAAAAAAGTTAAAAAATTAATGTTTAAAAGTAACTTAGTTAAGTTGAAATTTAAAATTAACTAAGTTAAGTTAAAAATTAATAACTTTTAACTCAACTTAGTTAATTTTAAGTGCATTAATTTTTAACTTAATTTAATTATTCTTAAAGTCTTTTAGTTTATTAACTTTTTTTAAATTAAAAATTTTCCTATTTCTTAATATGCTAATATTTTTTTTCTATAAAGTCTTAAACATTAGAGAATTAATTTAGAAAAAATTCAATGATATTATGAGAGATCTATAATAAGAATTACATTATACGGTAGCCAGTTTTTATTGACTCGCTAGGTTTTCTCAATTTCCGCTTATATATGAATCATACTGATTTTAGGTAATAAACATTATATTTTAGCAACATAAATAAACTTTAAATGAAGAATTGTTGTAGAACAGAGTTGCGTTTTTGTAATAAATATTTAGTCGATAACGTAGACGTAAACATGCATAAGTAGTCATTTCAGAAATTAAAGAAAGAGAAATAATGAAAACATATACCCTTCTCTCTCGCAAGATTTTGACAAAAACGCCTTAATTATGTGTGACTCTTATTATATATAAATAACTTACATGTGAATATAAAATTAAATTTACCTACAATAATCTATATCTGTAAGTGTTATTTAATCTCATTTTAAGAAAAATTAGGACATTCTGATCTCAAAAATAAAAAATTTTTTCAAAATTAAGTTTTTTTTAAACTTAAGTTAATTCAATCTTAACTTTTATTAATTCTTTATTTTTTCAACTTTTAACTTAATTTTCTTAATTTTATAACTTTAACTTAATTTAGTTAAAAAAAACTTATTCAACCCTGATTATTAGCGATCCCGTTCCGATCAGCCAAACTTTTTCGCGCGTCTTTTCTTTCTCTTTTCCTTTCACTTTGAGGAGAAAAAGATATCTTACTGAAAAAAATCATGTTACACGATGAAATCATGTAATTAAAACATATAAATCACATAACGGATTGTCCAAATCAGTATGTGATTTTTTTTTAAATTACGTATTTTGAAAAGTCACATGATGATATATATTCTTTTTTTATCAATTCTTTATTAATAAAACGATGATTATAAAAAGCATGAGATTCTCTAACAAGTCACGATACGTTAAAATGTCGTTATATTAATTAAAAGTACAGTCTTTTTGGAGCTATTATTTTGATGTCATTTTGTCTATACAAAAAATCCGAAAAGAATATTATTTTTATTTCCGACTTACTTATAAAATAAATTCCATTCCATTTCTGTTTTAAAAGTATTCGTGATAAATAATATTTCTAAAAGATTTTACTTTTATGTTATCAATTGTGAATTCTTTTTCAAATTCAAAGGATAACTTTTTCTAATCTATGAGTTCGCTATGAAATCGAAATAACTTTAGATGGTATTATTCTAATGACGCTTATAAAAAGTTAAAAGATATATTTATGGAGTCCTTTCTCAATCATCGCAAAGAAATTCTTTTTGAATTTCAAACAGATTATACGCTATTCGTAATAAATTTAAGAAGGTGAATATTTTTCGAGTTCAAATGGATCAAGCGTGCTATTTGGGTCTCAGTTGGAAGTAAGATTGGCTGTATTTAGCAGAAAAAGTAATTTTGCAACTGTTGTAAGATTCTTTAATATGATTGGTTTATATTACATTTGAAATTCAGTGAGGAACTAAGAGAAAAAAACCAATATTATTAGCTTCCCATTTACACACAAGTGAAACTGAGTCTGAAGTGAACTGAGTATTTCATACTCAGACGTCATCATTTGCTTACTTTAGTAAAAAGTTATCACATGACAACACAGTTCGTAACTTCACTTTTAAAGTGAGTTTACGAGAGTCACTACAGCATACGGTCTCAATCTTGTGCAGATTGTAGGTAAAAACTCAATTAAATTTCACTTGTTAGAATGCAAAAGGAACGCGCATTCAATTGAATTATGACATCACAAGTGAGAATTATCTGAGAATCGGTGTAAATGGAAAGCAACAATTGTATAAAGATCTCACAACAGTGAACAGTTGCAAAGCTATTTTTGCTGCTGAACTATTGAGATGTAATAAATTGAGGAGATTATGCGCAAAGTTTGGAGAATTACGGTCGTTAAAATCACGTGAGATGGAATAAAGTGGATAAGAATCATTTCATCGCGGTAATCTTTTTGTGGCATTGCGACCTGCTCCAGTTTCGACTGTCACTCCCTCGAAATATTAATTCGGAACCAAACACGCGACAACTTTAATAGATCTCAGATGTTCATGATAGACGATTTAAATGTCACTTTTTGATTCTTTTAAAAATTCTCTCTGCTCTGATGAGTATTAATGTAGATATGTATAATGCATATGTATGAATATTTAATATTAAATTATAAAATTATGTGAAGTTTTTTGCTATGAGATTCTAGCTAGAAGTTAAATACGTAGCCGCAGAATGTTACGAGCTGCACGAATGCACGTGAATTTAAAATTGCCTGTTTCGATTAAAAAAGAAACTTTGGTAGACTCATGTATAATATTTATAATATGTATCTCGCTAAATACAAAATAACAATATAATTATATCAATATTATTGTTTCCTACAAAGTAACTATTATATAATATATGTGTTATAATATATTTATATTAGATTTGTTACTCTGTTTGAAATCCTTAAAAAATTTTCATTCAAAACGAGATAAATTATTAAAGACAGAAAAAAGATATTGAAATATATAATACGAAATATGATACGAAGATATTGAAAAAACATAACGCTTTTGTTAATCAGAAAATTGTAACATTGATGTAATGTTATTGTTACTTTGTATTCAATGGGATATTTGTTAGAATAATGGTAAGTGAGAAAATCTTTATCAATAATATCTCGTATTATTATTCAGTCTTAATCGATTGTAATATATTCAAATAAGATCATTTATGCTTGTTTCTACTAATGTAATTGAAGAGTAAGTTGAATCGAGATTAAGGCAGGGTTGGAAAAGTTTCTTTGTAAAAGTAATTAGTTACAGAATTACTTTTTTCTCAAAAAGTAACAAGTTACAATAAGTTATCGATTCTGGAATAAATAACACGTAGTTACAGTTACTTCAAAGTCATGCTATTTTAAATACAAAAATTTTATATTTCTAACATTACTAAATTATTTTATTTATTTACTAAACATACAATTACTACGCTACATATTATTCGTAATAAATTGATATATGTATATACATATTTGGAATTAAAATTACAGGATCAATATTAAGAAGAAATCAATACACGCAATTTCAATATTAAAAGAATCCTAACTTAATTCTTAATATACATTTATAAAATAATTATCAAGGATATATTTCAATTACGAAAAACACTTCATTTTAATCAGCACCAAATATTGATATATTGAAAAGTAAGTTATAAAATAACTGTGTGGTATAAGTAATTATTAAATTAGAATTATAAAAAAGAATGTAACTAAGTCAAGTTACAGTTATATAAATAGAAAAAAGGAACGAAGTTATAAATTACAGTTATTGAAGAACAATAATATCCACACATTTCTATTACATATAAATTAACTGTAATCTCGGTTTAACTTACTTTGTATCCGTTTCTAATTCTTAGAACTAAAAAAAGACAAAAAGTAAGTTAAACAAGATTAAAGTTAATCTATATTAAAAACAAGCATCAATTCATCATTATAGTTTTGCGCTTGAACGTAGCGGTAACTAGACGTGCAGAGTATCGAGAGACGATCAATCAAAGAATGTTCAGTTCGTTCAAGTATCGCCGGTGTCGCGCAAAGTGTCGTTCGCAATAACTATATCTTGTTGCCAATTTTCAACGCTACGTATTCTGCGTAACAGTCGATAGATACTCGCAGAATCCCCGATTGCGCGTGTGTATTTTCATAACAGACCGCGAGTATTGAACTCCGGTATGGAAGCGACAGACGCGTCGGGATCAAAGTGGCCGATTTGTCGAGTGACACCGGTCGACGGTGATTACGCGTGACGTGCGCGCGAATAGACGCAAAGCAGCAACGAGAACAGACCGGCCACCTGACAACGAGAGCGAAAGGAGCGAGCGAGAGGAATCAGCGCGGGTGGGATATGGGAAACGAAGCGGGAACGAGCGAGAAAGGGCGAGAGAGAGAGAGAGAGAGGGAGA
>NW_017259183.1:4222449-4225944 GCF_001594045.1 Atta colombica | reverse complement strand
GAGAGAGAGAGAGAGAGAGAGAGAGAGAGAGAGAGAGAGAGAGAGAGAGAGAAAGAGAGGATGAGAAGGTGGGAGAGACAGACGGGTGGTTCTCGGCTCTCGGCGACCGCGACGCGACGCGAGAATCGGAGTGGATCGGAGCCAGCCGTGCCGCGCCGGCTGCTTCAGTTCGGAGTCGTTCGCCGTCGCGTGTGTTTCGCGTTTTGCGCGCGCGCGCGCCTCTCGTCCAAAGTGAGTGTGTTATTCAGCTATCTTCACTACGTTGAACGTTCGCGGGACTTCCCTCGTACGGCGTTTCTCTCACAGTCACCTTGGGACTCCCTACTTGAGTTACGTTTACGTTCGGTTCGCATCTCTCCCTCGCGTGTTACCCTCGTGAACACCGCGAACGCGTGACGAGAAGGTGAAGAAGGAGATCCGCGTGTTCGCCACGCGTAATCGCATCGCGGAAGAATGTGTGCCGCAGCGATATCGTTCGGCGGTATTATTTTTTAGTGATAGATCGGACGAGGGAGGAGAGGTTTGTGCCTCAGTGAGGTGATCAGTGCCTGACCTGCCGAGGGAGGAGATCGTCACCGCGACCTGGATTTCATACTTACGGGAGACGAAGATGAAGCTGGAGTATCCCTGTCGCATCGAGGGCTGGCTCAATGTTTGTGGTGAGTGCACGCGATTGATGTTTACATGTCGTGAGTTGTGAGCGAGTGTTAGAGGACGATTATCGGAGCGGCGACCACTTCAAGCGAAATTCAATCTTGTAGCATGGCATGGCGATAGACGGTTGCCGGTTATTGAAGACCGATAATAATAAAATGATTCGTGCTTTAAATTTTGAAATATTAACAGTTCGCAGTGTTCAGATAAGATGTCAGACAGATAACAAGTTCTGCTGTTAAAGTATGATTTGTTGTTTCTCGAATAGAATCTGACATTATTTGAATAAATCTCTTGAATAAAAATCTGTTATAAGCTGCGTTCGGAAACTTTATCCGAGTCTCCCAATCATTGTGTCTTTATTTCGTTTTTTATATAGTTAGTTTTTATATAATTAGATATAAAACGATATTGTTAAATTTATAATTCCAATTATATCCAATTTTTAATTATATTCTTTCTATAGGTCGTCTTATACTATTCTTATTCGATATATCCTTAATTTAATGGACTTGAACAATTTAACTGAAGGAAATGTAATATTAAATTTGACACATATTTAGTTGATGTTATTTACCAAGTGCTTACATTGATGTGGGCATTGTTTACTTTGAAATTAACCACAAAAATGGATTTACATTTTGATGTACATGGAAGTTACAAATAATAAAATATTATTTAATTCAAGGTATTGAGTTGCCATTGCTCCTTTAATATCTAATAGCGAAGGATATATGGAAGTGACATACTCGGGATTTCGAATGAAGTTTCCGAACACAACTCTTATGTGGATATTCTTGAATAATCCAACTGAGAGCGTGTGATGTTATCGATATCTTCGAGCAAATCGCGTGGCGGAATTTTTCATCCCCGTGCGGCGTTATCTAGAAATTGGAATGTATACGATTTAAACAGGAAATAAAATTTTGAGGAAGGTGAAGAATCACTCATCGGTGTAGAGATTTTGCATTGTCGTCTAAATTTAATCCCTCGAATGCAACGAGAATCCGCAGGTTTTGGCATCATGCGAACTGCATGCGCTTTGTTGCATAATGGCAAGCATTAAATCACTGTATAATGGAGAAGATGAAGCAAATTAGAAATACAATGCATTTTATATTTGAATGGGCTTTGGGGGTTTATAAACATTAACTGTACATATATTAATTAAATCTTAATCTCCGAATTAAATTAATTATTAAATTGATGTAATACAGAAATCTTCGACATACATTGTCATATATAATGACATAGATATAAATTCTACAAATTAAATATTTGAAATATTTATGCATTTTTTAAGGAAAAAAATTAGATAAAAAAAATTTAATCTTTTATGTTTCTGTTTTCTTTATTATCCGGACAATTCGCTTAAACTTACGTCATTAATGAACGATTTAAATATATTTTAATTATTTTTACTAGTACATTGGGTCATTGACATTCTCCGTTCTGAAAATCATTATACTGAGAGTAAAACAAATATGATATTGAATTTGATGGTTATCAATCGTATATGTGTACACAGATAGCTGCGACATTACATACATCAATTCGATAAAATTTAATTTGTTATCGAATAAAGCCCATGCAAAATTTTACATTTTAAGGAAATCTTTATGTGTACGCATTTCAAATAAAATGTAATTATCACAAGCAGTAACGCTTGCGTTTGCACATGCAAAAATGGTACTATCTTTTAGAAAGATAATATAATAGAATATATTTCTCTCTCTTTTATATATAAATATATTATACATTGTATGTTGAACAGTCGAACTCACATATTTAGCTTACAAACGAAAATTGCAGAGTGCAGAATTAGAAAGCTTTTTATCTTTCACTGTGAAGAAAAAAGATGGAGCATTAAAAAAATTTTATGTTGAAGACAATTCGTGCGAAGTCTTTATTAACTACATTTTATTGTCGTGCTTCTCTCTTTTTACTCCTCGTCGTCGTAAATAGACTTTATAGCTCAGTCGCTAATTCTTCCAAATATCGTGCGATTGTATAATTTACTGTCGTTTAATGATTTTTTTTCTCCATCTCTCGTGTCTGTTCATAACGGCTTGCACAATCCAGTAAAAAAAATGTAATAAATAACGGTGAATTGTCGGATGTTGTGCGATAATCTTTTTACATGCATTTCGTTATGCATTTCTCGCGAGATTTTATGCATAGATTATTCTTTCTTTTTTTTTTTGCACATTTCTCTCTTTCATCACTTTTTCATCAAAACTATCGCGTCGATGGTACCAGGCCCGCGAAAGAAAAAAAGGAGAACAAGAGGGTGAAATTTCTTTCCGTGGCGACTCTCATGTGAGTTCGGCGGGATTTCTTACATCGCTAGGTTTAACGACCTTCTGCTTTTTCTGTGGATCTTGTATAAAAATCGAGAAACTTCAATTTTTACGGACCGCCCGACACGTCGAACGCGGTGCCTATCGATTCTTTAGCTGATCGAAGAAAAATCCTCAGTCCAGTCGTCTGTGTCGTGTCTGTCTTTTTACTATCGATACCGAACGAGAGCCCTGGTGTCCGTTAAACCCCATGACATTTTTGCAGGTTGACCTCTGAAACTCGTAGAGTAGATGTAACTTAGACTTGCGCAACGTGATTATTAGGAAATACAGAGGTCAGGAAAAAGCTACACATTGTTCAGAAAAGTATGTAAAATTATACGAACAAGTGTAAAAATTATGCATTATTATATACATTTTTCGCAGTATAAACCACATCATGAAATTGACGTAAATTTAGTCATGATCTTAAAATTCTTCAGAAATTTTACACGAATGTAAAAAATTGAAAAAAGAAGAGGAAATTAAAATTTAAAACTTT
>NW_017259183.1:4221767-4222349 GCF_001594045.1 Atta colombica | reverse complement strand
ATATATATATATGCTATTTACTTTATAACGTTCGTGTTCGATTTTTTTGCAAATTTTTCATGTGTGAGCCGCAACATTTCTTTACTTGTTTACTGGCGATCATCTGCGATTATCTGGATAGCGTACTCGTGGGACTATTTTAATTTCCCGGCTTATCTTTATTGCCATTCTATATCGTGTGTATCGTCAAAGTATCGGCAAAGCCCCTATCGACCGTTGTATCTTTTTTTGCTTTCGAAGCCTCGCGCACATTTGCATCGAAATGAAAACATTCCCATTTGATCACCATCTCCATTGCAGAGGCCTTTTGTCTTTGCCCCTGCCACTGAATGGACGTTCCCTGTATCATGAATTTGTACACATCCGCCATTCACGGTCTGTCGCGGGAATGTCCTTGTCTTTATTGAGATGATCTTCGAAGCATTTCCTTTGTTTTACCGTTTACTCTCTTCATTTTAAAAGCAGCTAGAAAACATTTTTTTCTTTTCTTAGTTGATACATTACCGGCACTTTGCATTACAATCAACTTAGTTACACGCAAATGGTATTTTTTGATTACCGAATCATTTGCATTCGATTAAA
>NW_017259183.1:4218943-4221667 GCF_001594045.1 Atta colombica | reverse complement strand
ATATTATATTATATTATATATTTTTTTTCATAATTGATAGAACCATATATATAAAGTTATTACAGTAGTAATAACACACACATATGCACAATTACGTATTGTAAAATGGAGTTCCTAATATTATTTTACTATACAATTATAATCATAAATAACAAACACATTTTTCTCAATGTAATTCGATCTTCTGCAACACAAAAGCTCTATGCAAAAATACAAAAGAGATAAGATATTATATACATATTTAAAATAATTTCATTTATCGTAATAAAAATAAGTGAAAATTAACTACTTTACAGAAATTTAATATTAGTACTAGCCAATTAATCACTTATTTTGATTATTAAAAGTATAGATATAACAATATACTTATAATATGCAAAATAAACGATTAATTGACTTGTACTGATATTATATTTTTGTAAAAATTGCTTAGGAACTGATTAGGAACTAGTTAAGAATAGGTTAAAACTATTTAGAATTCTCAGAAAATTAGTTAGAATTAGGCAGAAATTAATTAGAAAACTAAAAAATTTATTAAAACTAGTTAAAAACTGAACAGAAACTAGCCATAAACTACTTTGAAAATAGTCATCAACTGCTTAAAATTGTTCATAAAATAAAAAAATTAGATAGAAACTAGATATAAATTCTTTAAAAAATAATCAAAAAGTGATCAAATCTAAATAATCAATCAAATATAAATAATAAGGAGCATACAGCCATGACGACAGATGTTGAAACGAAAATAATATATTTATTATTATTCTATAAGATTTATTACTATTCTGTAAGTAGATAGAACGCTTTCCTGAAATCTACTTACCAATCATCTCCTGGAAAAATCTCCTCTACTCACACATAGAACTACCCTCTCCACTAATATTTCTTCTTTTCTTTCAATCTAAATACTGTTCGCGAGCCATGATCTTTCAAAAAATTTGTCAGCAGTAGTTTTTACCATTTGTTCAGATTTTTTTCGGTTTTTTAAAATTGTGATACTCAGAGTTATATCTGCGAGGAGTTGTGTTAAAAAATATGTAGTAAGCGAGCTTTAATGTGAATTTATATTAACCTTCATAATTAATCATTGTATAATCTAAAATATTTTAATTATTAAAAAGCGTTTTTCTTTTCCTTAATTTTTAAATAGAATCTGGAAATTCCGTATTCTCACACGAAGTCATTCTTTGCTTCCATAACATGTTCCACGGAACATATTAGTCACCAGATGCGTTATTATATAAAAATTTTTTTCTTTTTTTCCTTTTTTAATATATATTTTTGTTGGTAAATTTCTCTGGACTTTATCTTACTCAATTAACGCGTACCATAAGCGATTGGAAAGAAAAAAAGTTTGTTATTATTCTCTTATTGACTTGCGATAATTTTTTTAATATTTTGCACTTTTTTCTTTGTCATCTTGATATTGTATTAACACTTCTTTGACTAGCGATTTTGCATTCTTAATTAATTAACTTGTTTGTAATTCTTTATTGTTATCTATGTACAGATGATAGTCAAATCTTGACCGAAACGTCTATGTTTTCTTATGGAATAATAATAATTATATTATTTTCGTTTCAACATCTGTCGTCGTGGCTTTATGCTCCTTATTATTTATATTTGTATTATTGAACCACCTTCAAACATAAAAATTTTTTTTTTTCTTAATAAAGTATATTTTTTTCTAATTTTTCGAGAAAAATGCAAGTGCGGCTCTATTCTTTTTTTATTCTCCGTAGTCGGCAGGCTTAGCATAAACTGACTAAGTTTGAACGACCGACTTCATAATAGTTCGCAGTCATATTTCATACTTTCTCATTTACATACTCTTCCGGAAATAATAGAGAGAGCATTTCCGCAGCACGTGACGAAAGGCGACGTGTTACCCACATAAGTCGCAGATTACTGTCCGCGCAGGTAACCTGCCACTCCTCTTGCGTGTGATCTGCATGAATAAATCATAGAAGATCGAGAAAAGGAAGGGAAAGGAAATGAGGTGGCGGTAATCCATTTTATTTGATTTTAAAAACAAATTCATGATTCTGTAACACATTCTAAAACATCATTTGTATATATTTTTTACAAATATTCGTCTCACAAATTACAACATAATATATTTATTTTGCTGCAAGTATGACCAAATTGTTTAAGAGCTTCAACAAGGACGATCCATATTAAACCTACTTTCTCCAATATGTTAAAAAATTTGAGAGAGCATTACGTAAAAGTTAATTTAACGATAAAATACTTTCATTGAAAAAATTGATGACATTAATAAAAAACTGTAAATTTGTTCTTTTTAAAGAATCTGTTGATTTGTTAACAGATATTTATATTTTGATACTTCTCGAAGTTAACCTTTTTTGGTTATACCAATGTCTTTATCATGATTCTCGATTTATTAAAGCATTCCCCTGGCCGAATTATTGAAACTCTGTTGACGACAACATGAATTGTTACGCGATTAAATGAGAAAAGTAATAGCATGTGATAAATGTCAGGTTATTCTTAATAAGCCTTATTTGGTAAGAAAATTTGGAAAGTTTTTCCAAATATGCAATCGAGGCGCAAATGCTATATGCACTCATAAGTTGTCAATAAAAATTTTAATAAAAATTTTACCTAATAAAAAATTAAGATTGTTATAAAAATAATTAGTTTCTCTGTTTCTTAAGACATGTATTTAGAAAATATAATATATGACACAATTTGACAAAAAAT
>NW_017259183.1:4212042-4218843 GCF_001594045.1 Atta colombica | reverse complement strand
ATATATAAAGAAATATTTACAACAATTTACATTATGCAATTCAATAATCATAACAAATTTTGAAAAAAAAATATTTTTCCATCATTGGAATTGAGTGGGAACTTATTAAAAAAATTTCAACGCACGCGGAACAAACGATTTTGCTGAAGTCATCAAGAAAATCTAAAAATTTAGCTAGATATAAATCTGAAAATAATTTCGTTGAATTATCAAAATTACGTAGAAATGATTTGATAATCTAAATCTGATAAACAATATTGCAAAAAATTTCGATATTTCAACAACCAGTTTGAATATCTTACATAATTATTTTAATAGTTCAACAAAATTATTTCTAAATCTGTAGCTAACTAAATCTTTAGATATTTTAGCAAAACCGTTCTTTCAGAAAAAGCATTTTTTATTTTTGTTTATCAATGACAAAACAATGATAAATGTAATAAAACGAACACTGTCAAATGTACGATAATTAATCCTACAATGCGTTTTATTATCATATGTATGTATATATCGTATATCACACACACACACACACACACACACGCACGCACGCACGCACGCACGCACGCACGCACGCACGCACGCACGCACGCACGCACGCACGCACACACACACACACACACACATATCATTTCTGCACAATCTCCTGGCGAAATGTGTGCGTAAATAATTGATTTATCGTACGATTCTCTCGCACAACGATTCCGTGGCTCTCGTTTAACTGAAGTTCGTACGCATATACGGGTCTCCGTTCACCACGATGCCGCGATCAGGTTTATCAGCGATATTGCCATTACTACTTCATTGTGGAATTGCACTAGTGTTCCCAGTAATCGATATCGCGCCGCACACCCAGCTGTAAGCACGCTCGTAAAGCTTGAACTCGAGTTCACGGCATTCCGACTGCTGAGATACGAGCTCTGCTTTTTCCATGCCTCCTTCCTTCTCGTTTTTCTTCCTCCTGCTTCCAATTTTTTAGCCAACGATTTTATTTATTTCCGTTGGACATCTATTACGTTAGACGTATTCTGAAAAACTTATTTTTAAATACTTTTTACTGTATAAATACATTATGTTCAAACACGCGCATACAAATATTTCATTATGTTATATGCGATACAATATTTGATAACAATAATTTGGTGTTAGAAACATTTTAGTTTCTTGTACAATGAATTTGGTATGTTTTACACTAAATTTTTTAAATTAATTAAAATTTTATGTGCGCGTGTATGCGCGCGTGTGTATGCGCGCGCGCGCGCGCGCGTGTGTGTGTGTGTGTATGCGTGTGTTACATATTATACTTTATAATGCTACATAATCGTTTGACATTACATAACTGTAATTTATAATTAAGTAAATGTATTTCCTGCTTACAAAGACCGGTCGATAGAAATTATTTTCTCACTCAAGCTGTTACTAACTTGTTTTATATTGATTTAATTAACTGAGTGGCATGAATTAAGTTATATAAGGATAAAGATTTTTTTAAACTGTGAGAAATAGGTATGTTCAAGTTGACACAATTATATCAAGGCAATCAATACATATTTACACGTTTTTATAATATTTTCATTTTTGATTATATTTTTTATTTTTGCAAATATATCTTATAAACACTGATATTTCATGACAGAGATTGTTAGATTACACAATGTGTCTTGTTGTATTTTCTCGCGTCAGGGCGATGCACAAATAATAAATATTGACGCAGGTTTACTGGCGCCAGGTCTTTAAATTCTCTTCAGACTCACTTTTACGGCAGATGATTGATGCGGAAATTGGCACATCGTTTGCTTAGATGGCCATCTTACGTGCGTGATCTTCGCAGAAAATCTGCATAGTCGACGAAATTCTTCAATCTCTCTCTCCCGAGATTTCATGATATTATATTGTAATCATTCCATTATTTTTTTAAACGAAAACATAGAATATATTAAAAACAAAAAAAAGAGAAGAGATTTTTACATTTAATTTATTTAAAAAATATTTTTTTTTATTTTTTATTTTTAACTATCGGACTTAGATATAATGAATTAATACAATATATGGTATTAATATTGATACAATATTGAACATATTTTTTTAATAATATAATTTATTTTTTACAATATTTCTCTCTCTGTCTCTCTCTTTCTCTCTCTCTTTCTCTTTCTCTTTTCTCTCTGTTAAAGAAACTTTGCAAATGCGAGACTGACGGTTGTCGGTTTCATACAGATTTCGTGTTTGCTGAGCTTTTCCACCCTCTCTGTTGGGAAACTTGGAGATCGAATGGCAAATAAGAGATATCGAATTCTTCCTTCGCTTCTACCGCAATAAGAGCAAACATGGGACTTAATATCGAATCGTTAGCCCGTAATGAGAGACGTGACTTTTTCTGCAAACGCCTGAGTGCATTGATGCACGAATTGGAACACGCTCTATCTGGTCACCATTCGCAATGCACTTCAATCGGGGTCCGTAATAAATATTTAAAGATTCCACTGGCAGCGTTTCGATATTCAGAGTTAAAAATAATCGTGTGTTCTATTTGTTTGAAGAGCTGATTCGAGAAATTATAACAGAATTAATGTGTGACGTACGTTAAATATTTATATCATCTCTTTTATTTATATTCTAATTGATATCTTTCAATATTTTGATGATGAAATGTTACTGTTTAGATGGTTATGCACGGAAGAACGGTTTTGCTGAAGTATCTGAAAATTTAGCTAGATACAGATCTGTTAATGCTTTTAAAACTTTCACAGGTATTTTCTTCAAAAATACCAGAAGATTTGCAAGTTATCGCCGTATCTTTATATAATGGCATTATAATGGCATTAGCAATAGATAAAGACACGGCCATAACTCGCAGATCTTCTGATATCTTAAATACAGATCGAAAAATAATTTTGTTTAGATTATCAAAATAATTATACAGGATGCTCACATTGATTACTGGAATATTAACTTTTTGCAAAATTATCATCAACACTTAAGCGTTCTATATAATTATCGTAATGATACAACAAAATTATTTTTAATTAAAATAAAAAAATTAAATTATTTCTAACTAAAAAAATTCTAACTAAATAATAAAATTTCTAACTAAATAAATTATTTCCTCGATAAAATTATTCTTTCCGTGTGAAATTTAATTTAAATTTAATTTAAATTTAAGTGACAAATTTTTAATTTTTTTTTATATAACATTAAAAATGTGTATGTGATATTTTTAATATTTTATAAAACAGAATGAAACTTGATATTTTACGTATATTGTTAAATTGATTACTAAGTGAATAATAGTTATATTAGGAATATTCTTCTCTTAAGAATTTCAAACGCAAATATTATTAGATAAACAAGAACAAGGAACATTCAGAGAAATTTTGCGTAAAAATTTCGAATATTGACAGACTTCGTAAAAATTGTCTTTTCTTGGGAAGACAATTCAAGGTTGCGAATTATTCGTCTCGTACTAGACAGAGAGGATGAAATCAAGTCTGCATTAAAGAGATTGCTGATGACGATGAGACTGTGAAAATCTTGAGCAGACATGGATTTACCTCCATTTTTAAATAATTCTTTATTTGGCAGGAGGTCAAGGTGTACGTGCATCTCTTTAATGTTACGAAAATTACTATTGATATAGGTATCGCATATTATTGTGGAATCATATTGCACTGAGAGAAATGATTTTGTTATAGGAACAAATCAAGGGAAAGCAAATGATATTTGTTAAAAATACGATCTATTTGTTTATTATGATTGCAAATTAATTCGTCAATGTAACAAACAATCAATAATATTGCTGGCAAATAAAAGGCTCATATATATATATATATATATATTAAAGCTGAAACTTTACTCTCAAGATATATTTATATTGGTAAGAAAATAATTGCGGTTTTTACTAATAGATGCCTTTTAAAAAAAAAAAACCGTAATTACCTTCTTGCCAACCCAATATATATATATATATATATATAGGTAATTGCGGTTTTTTAAAAGACATCAGTAAAAATCGCAATTATCTTCTTACCAATATAAATATATCTTGATAGAGTAAAGTTTTAGTTTTAAGAATCTCTTTTTTAAATTATGATATGACAATTTTTAACGGAGTTATGAGCAATTAAAGTCAAAATGATCCTTTTATTTAATCCGTGATGAACTCAGTAACCAAAAATCATAGAAATATTTAAAAAAACCGATTTTGTAGAGAAAGTATCAAGCTTTCACGATAGGTAGTCGAAAATTTTCTCAAATTTGTTTTGGACACGTTACAAACCCACAAAGTGAGAAGAAAATTTTATGTTCTTTTTCAGTTCGTAGTTTTTGGTATGTAAAAATTACCAAACTCATATAAACTTAAAAAATGTGGTAAGCTTTTAAAAATAGAGATTTCAAGCTTTAAAATCCTTTTTTAAATTTAAATTTCATTCATTATTAACGAAGATATTGTACATACAGCTTTGAATTAAAAAAACGCAATTACTTCCTTGCCAATCCAATATATATATATAAAAGTCGTAGATGGTTGCAAGGTCTCAAATCATAAGAAATTGACCAATTCTAGTCAAGTATTCCTTAGAGTATTCCCTATTAGATTGTGCTTGGTCGGTTTTCTACGACTTAAGACTCCACGATTATCTACGAATTTTGTATAAATGAGCCTAAAGTCTATCCAAAAGATAGATTCTATATTGTTTTGTTCTGTTACTAATTTAGTTTGCTTCTGTTACTAATAATTGGTTGGTATAGCAGCAATCACAACAACAAAATTTTGATCACACATTTACCGATCATCGGTTAAAGGTATTGGTGGCTTTTAAATTAACAAAATCTTTTCTCTCAGTGTGGATATGCGCGTGTTAAACGCCATTATGCGAAAAGCTATATATGTATTTATTAACATGAATCATAATGATATGTGTAAATATTTGTAAAAAGGCAAATTTACTGTCGTGACACGGATAAGGCAGTTTTAATTTTCTACCGAAGTTATAAATATGATTTGTGTTTGATGACAGTTTCGGATTATCGTATCAATTATCCTTGACTTACAAAGTCGGAAACAGAGCGATTAAAATATCAATGAGTGAGATTGTATTCCGGTATCTGTCATGTATATACTACGCGTGAGCCTTGGAGAAGAATAAACTTTGAGAAATTCAAGTTTCCGTTTATTCAGGCTAGACCTAGTCTTCTTGGCGAAGAATATATAATGTCTTCGATAAGTTACGGACTCGCTTTTATTGACATTACATAAATTCACAATGGTCATGAGAAAGTTGTTCACGCGAAAGCTAATCGACAAACTGACTAAAGGGAAATTTCATTCGTTTGTCTAATTATATATACTCTTCGTCTCGTATTTAGAATTCGGATTATATTGTGATCTCAATATTGAAGTGAAACGGATATAAATACTCGTTCTTCCGGCAATTTACTCAGAATACACGCAGAAACTGATTACATGAATTTAATGCTAATACGAGTTTCTCGCATCCGTTATTTACACAAAACATTTGTTATCTATTGAAAGCGTTGCATTGTTTCATTAGTTAATAGCGCTGCAGCGGCATTTGTAAAATCTATCAAATCCGATTAAATATGAAATGACATCGCTATGATTGATCCAAGATTGATCCAAGCCCGAGATCAATTTTAATAATAAGAATATGTTTATTTTATTGATTTTATTTGATTTTTGTTTAGTTTTTATATTCATTTTGCATGGAAAGAATGATTTTGCTAAAGAATCTAAAAATTTAGTTGGATATAGATCTGAAAATAATTTTATCGATTGATGAAAATAATATGTTGGAATCGCAAGCATGATAAATAAATTCGTATTATAAAAAGTTTTGACATTTTAACAATTTGAACGCTCTACATAATTATTTTGATAGTTCAACAAATTATTTTTAGATTTAAATTTAATAAACTTTTAGATAGAATATAGATACTTTAGCAAAAATGTCTTTTTCATGTAATATTATTCATGATATCGAAAAATTTATACGAATTTATTTATTTCATACAAATATTTAGATGTAATTTTTTTCGATTTTTTGAGGATTTTTTAAATGATTTTTATTTGTGCAATAAAACAATTATGTTACTTTTTGTATCGATATGTATATACTTTTTAATATACATTCTAGAGATTTTTTTTATATACATTCTCTAATACACATTAAGAAATACATAAAAGTGAATTTATTTATTTAAATTTAATTTTGTATTCAAATTATTACATATGACGTGTATATTATCGAAGATATTCGAAGTAATAAATTTCTGATAGGAATCATAAGTGAAATTCTAACAGGAAATGTAAAATATCTTATGTGTGAACTTCATATCCAGGGAATATATCGTGGAACATATTCTAAAGCGCTCTTTCTAAGGAGCGATACTTGAAAAACGCCGTTTCGCATTCATTCCTATCTTCTATTATCCTAACGATAGACATATATCTCTAATGCATCTCACCTTTCGGCGCGCACGTGTCCGACACGTCGTTTACACGAGAACGTTACGCAGAGGCGTTCAATGATTTATGAGAACGCGTTATGCAAATCGACAGCATCTCAAGCATACGTACGTATAGGTACGCACCCACACATACGAATGGTGCGAGAGCTAAACAATATTCACCGGTCTTGTTATACCCGCGCATGAATACTATCATTCGCGGCAAAGAGATATCACTGAGAGAAATGATTTTGGATTATAGGAACAAATCAAGGGAAAACAAATATTTGTTAAAAAACCAATCGATTTATTACGATTTGTATTGTAAATTAA
>NW_017259183.1:4201944-4211942 GCF_001594045.1 Atta colombica | reverse complement strand
AGCAAACATTGCCTGTCTTCAAATGGGTACTTATTGATTTGCTCTCATATATATATATATATATATATATATATATTATATAGATAGATAGTCGTAGAAAATCAACAGTCAAATATAGGGAGAATACTTGATTAGAATTGATCAATTTCTTACGATTTGGAATCCTGTAATCGTCTATGACTTTTATATATATGTAAAGGTCCCAAATCGTAAGAAATTGACCAATTCTAATCAAGTATTCTCCCTACATTTCACTGTGCTTGGTCGGTTTCCTACGACTATATATATTAATATATATGAGCCTCTTATTTGCTAGCGATATTGTCTATTGACTATTTGTTACATGTTGACGAATTAATTTACAATTGTAACAAATCGATTGGTTTTTTAACAAATATCACATCTGTTTTCCCTTGATTTGTTCCTATAACAAAATCATTTCATCGGTTTCCTACGACTTAAGACTCTACGATCATCTACTTACGAATTCTACGTAAACGAGCCTAAATCTAGGCTATCTATCTAAAAGATAGATTAGATTCTATGTAATTTGTTTCTGTTACTAATAATTGATTGGTATAGCAGACTAGCAGCAAACACAACTACAAAATTTGTTGTCACATATTTACCGATCATCAGTTAAAGGTACTGGTGGCTTGCTAAATTAACAAAATCCTTTCTCTCAGTGTAGACGAGAATATGAGGTGAATCCGTGATTCACTCAGAGCGAAAATAGAGCAAGAGAGAGAGTCGGAGTAACGACGTAGTGCTTTCGTAAAAAGAATCTGCAGTGGCGATATCAGCAATGGCTATACGCAGCATCGAGATCGCATTAACCTCTGCTCTTATTGCCGTCTTCCTCGTGCACGATATATTTTACAGCAATGGCAAATTTACTTAATGATAATCGTATCATAGACCAATAATTAATCGTTCTGTACGTTCGAGTCATCCCTTAGTGCATATTATAAAATATTTTAATAATTTTCCTCGCTTTGTATATTTATCTCATATACTTCAGTCTAATTTTCATTGCTTATAAAGAAAGACGATGATAATGTTTCGCACACGTACGTCAGAAATATGATTTATTATTTACACGATTCTTTTTCTTTATAGTACACTGTAAATTCAATCTTCTTTCTTTCCATTTATCGACACATAATTTACGCTCTTATATCTTATGCTCGTAGTTCGTCCATCAAAACGTTCTCTCGCTAGAGATACGCTACGAGATACTGTAAAAGGATACAGAGGAATCGGGATGAGACCGGCGGATTGATGAGACCGAGCTCGCAGCGAGATCGCGTTTCGCGAGGTTTGTAATCGGTCACGTTTCATGCATTCGCTGGGGTAAAATCCAGTGTAAGTCTATATATACGTGCAGCAAATGGTTAAACTATAACTTACCATTCGAAAAGAGAACGAGAATCTTAAGTTGTCAATTTCGAGCAATTTTTTAGAAAAATCTGCCATATTATGCCGTGTAGCTAGCAACTAGCTAACAAGATTTTTTTTGTTATCTTAAAAAAATATATTTTAACAAATATCTAATCACAAATTTTAATAAATTATTAATATTATATCTTATAGGACTGTATATGTAAAAACACAATCTACCGAAATCAATGCCTTAAATCTAATTGGATCTTAAATGTTTATATGATTCTGTGTGAATTTATTAAGGAATTTATATACTATTACTATGTAATCCTTTAAAATTCGTGCCGGAATGATTTTTCAGTCCTGAAACGCAAACTCTACTAAATTATCGCAGTAATATCACGAATTAAATTGACTACACTGAAAAAAAATGTAGTCAATTTTAATAAATATTTAGTTCAATATTTGCCAAGTAAATATTTATTAAATACAAAGATATATTTATTTGATACAAGAAATGTTACTTTGATTTAACATCTTTTTTTTTTACTAAATAAATATTTTATTTACTGTAAGTAAATGTTTAGTTGGCAGTATTGAACTAAATATTTATTAAAATTAACTATATTTTTTTTCAGTGTAGCAATTTAACAATTTGATGATTTTTTTGCGTCTTAGAACGATCTTAATAATACTGAGTGACATATTAAAATCTGTAAATAATTAATTCTCTTATTGGGAAAAATATTACCTCGGCCGGGAGTCGAATCCGGATCTCTTGTATTCCGTGCGAGCGTCCTAAGCTTTAGATTACCTATTTGAGGCACAGTAAATCATATTTATCATTATATTTGTCCAATTTATCAAATTTCTGCCGTTATTAGTGAAAATTGAAAAAATTGTTGATTGTATTAAATGAGTTCTATCAAGAAAAAGATATCAATGTTACTTTCGTCAAAAGATTTATGGCTAAAATACACGCCTAGCATAAATTTCGGGTTCGGAAACAAATAGATGGGTTGAATTATGATGGCATGAGTTATCACGATCGGAAGATATCACGTGGAATTCGGTTCGAATCATTAGGAGAAAACGTGGAAGACGGTGTACAAGAGACGAGGAAAGTATTACGAGCTACAGGCGAAGAAGACGGCAATTCAATAATTGGTCACGTTTGGCGCATTTGCCACGCCAGGAAGAAGTTTAGAAGTTAAGTAAACGTTTAACACACACATAAGTGCATACACATATACCTACGTATACAATATTGTCGCTCGCATATCGTGACATCTCGGGCATGTTGAGGCATTTCTTAAGTTTGGCAGTGGCACGGCGGTGCAATGAGAGAGAGAGAGAGAGAGAGAGAGAGAGAGAGAGAGAGAGAGAGAGAGAGAGAGAGAGAGGGGGGGGGGCGAGGAGAGAAAGAGAGAAGTTTCACACGGCACGTAATGACGATAATTATTCGAATTTATTGCTTAATGAAGGCGGAGAATAATCCGGTTAATAGCTACTTTGCATCCCGACACGAGAGATACAACGCATAGAATATAATATGGAACGACGTTAAAGTTAATTAACGACTCGGAATACACGTGCGAAACATGACGACAAGAAGTTAATTGAATATCCCGCGTTTGACGAACTGCCACGGCGAATTGATTGGCACATCTGTCCGCAGTTGTATACTAGAGACATCAATTCTCTCGCATGAGAATCACAGACACCGATTGATAAATATAGATCACGTGTAGAAGTGTCGATTTGCTTATGTAAACAAGATGTACAAGATGTTTAGTGCAACGATCAGTACGAGTTTGTAGACACTTCTGATAATTAAAAAAAGGTTGAATATTTATTCATTTTATGCAGACTACAGCATGTGATAATAAAAAATATAAAAAAAGTTTTTAAAAAAAAAATCAAAGTCGTAGCTTTTTTTAAAATAGCGCTAAATGCAATTTTTTCCTAATATTGTTAGGAGGTCTCCAATGCACTATCGAGAATATCACTTTTTATTGATTTTATTGATATTTAACATCAACATTATTTGTAACAGCAGTACTTACAAGCTCTGATTAAAAACGTATACAGAATATAAACACATACATATTATATATATCAATTATATATACCAATAGCAATGCAAAATTATTTTCAGGATATCTTTGGAAATTGTATTATAAATACATACATATATATCAGTTTGATGCATTCATTTATCTTTGATAGATTTTTTCTTATGAGGACATCTGAAATCTTTTATATTCAAATAATATTTAATAAATAATATTCAAGATCTTCGAGAAAAAATAATTACGTGTTGTGCAACTTCAGCAAAATAGTATAATAGTTGCTACGTGTAGCAATTTGTTAAAAAGAATATCTATACAATTTTATTACATACAATCGAAATGTTTGGAAGATTGTATGTAATATAAAGTTTGAATAATATAATCTGTTTTGTACCGACAATGTGCTAAGTTCATTTGCCCTTATATAGAATCCATCTATTTGAAATTATATTAGTTTGTTGAGTCTTTAGAGACTTTGTTAATTTTTAATTGTTAAAAAGAGCTGAACTTTGTGTTAGGAGACAAGTAATTTGAACATTTGATTTATATAAGTTATAATTTTTCTTTATTGATTTTTGTTTATAGAGTATTCTTTGCTGATGAACATTTACTTATACATATATATATATATATATTGTATAATATTAAAAATAAAATGTTTGTCGACTCTAAGAATTTATCTAATAATGAGTAATAAAAAAGTCATAAAAAGCCTATATGAGCGAAATATCGATTTAATAAAACGATATTCACATAATTAGTAAATTAAATCGCAAACGTTTCGACCCAAATTTTTGGTCCTTTTTAGTGCATTAATAAAATTTATATATTAGAAATATGTAAAGAACTTGCAATAAATTATAAATGCATAAATTATCTCGTCACGAATTAAAAAAGTTATTATAGTTTATCAATGTGCTAAAATTCTTCCTGTAACCATAAAGGTAGGACCAGTAGATGTCATTGTCCGTTCATAGGATGGTTATAAACAGTAGTGATCAGTTGACAGAGTGAAAAATTGCATTGTAAACATCCATAAGTTATGTTCATAAACAATGCTCTATGGTACAATTATATCGCAATTAATAAATATGTTTGAAATAAAAAATTGAAAAAAAAGGACTTATACTGTTAGAAATTTCCGTTGTACAATAAAAATCACAATAAAAATTGGAAGTTTTTATTCAACAAAAATGCACTGTAAATTTAAAGTACAATTCCAATAATATTTTATTGTGAAAATGTAGGATAAAGTTGTCAAATTGCCGTCGTAAATAGCACTACTTTGTTTAAAAATTTAACTCTCACAATAATAATCTCATACATATAGAAAATTAAAATCATTTCTAATATTTAGAGCATTGATCTTTCTTATGTGAATAGCCTCTGAGATCAATCTTCTATTATAATTCATCTGTTCATCCAAAATTAGAACATTGTCCCAATCAAACTCATGTGAGAATTCTAATCTATAATTAATAATCACAGAGACTTAATTGATGTTCCAATTAATATGATTTCTGTGTTTCAACACTCACTTTATTTAACAATCTATAAGTTTGCTGCTACATAAGAAACGTTACATTCCGTTACAATTAATTTTATAAATTACACCAGCATGAAAAGGAGGCAGTAATATATATCTTTGTGTGGTTTAATGAACCGATTTAATTTATCAACGACAAAATGAGCAATTCTTGAGGGAAGTTGGCAAGAAATTTGAATAATTTTTGAAAAAATACTGAGAATATAAGGTAGAGTGAAAAAATTTTTTTAAATCAATGTTTACAGTTTCTCTGTCTCTCTCTCTCTCTCTCTCTTTCTACTTATTTGTAAAATTATTTAATCTCTGTAAGTTAATGTTGATTCTTTTTTCAAACATCTTGAAAATAAAATCAATGATATAATTATTGTTTAAGAATTAATTAATTATAAAATTGGAGTTTTTAACATGGAAAGTTGAATGTGATAAAAACATAACTTTATCAATCAAATAGGACTGCCATCTGTAAAATCGTTAATCTGAAACAATGAGCTCTACAATCTCGGATTTTACAGTTTAAAACCTGGACTTTTTTTTTCAATGTTAACATGAATTTTCTCATCGTAAATTTCAATTATTTAATATAACATTTAATTTTATATCCAAAAGTTGTTTTCACAAATAGAATGAAAGTTTAAATAGTTACAAAGTATGTATATTTATTAATTTTGTACTTACTAAATCACAATATTAAAGTGAAACAATATTAAGGTGGAATATAATCGATATAATATATAATAACATTAATATATATAATATATAATAAAATATAATCGGTGTCAAACAACTAGTAAATTATTACATCACAGTGATGAACATATAAAAACTTAAATTATGAACTCAAATTATCGGTAGGCATTGTATGGGCGGCGGTTGGGAGGTGGGAGTTCAATCACGACAACGCTTGTGTAACTGTTATTAGCTAAGTACAATGAAAAAATCTCGGACCGTTTAAGAAAAACCTGTCCGGACATTCCTAGATACTTAAAACTAGGATAAATCTGAGGAAATCCAGACAGATAGTAGCCTTACAAACATCAAACTTATAATCACTCTTTTTTGTAAAATCGAATGATTAAAACACACATATTATACATTTGTGTATTAATAAGATCAATAAACATTCTCGATAGTATATTGATTTTTGTTTTGAAGACTCCTACAATATTATGGAAAAAATTGTGTGATGCTATTTAAAAAATTCAAGATGATCTTCATTTTTTATTGAAAAATTTTTAAAATTTTTTAATCGCATGTTGTAACCTGCATGAAACAGATGAATTCTCATCTTTCAATCTTTTTTTTAACTATTGGAATAAATATCTAAAAAATCGTATGGACCGTTATGTTGAATCCTGTATGCTTATTTTTATTATATTGTTTGTGTATAGTAATAATTAGTTATTAGTATATATATTCATTTTATAATTTATATTACATTCCATATACTCTATATAATATTTCGTACAGTAATAATATATCTAACAAATTTTTTTAGTCTTTTAAATTTAATTATGTGCTTCTCTGCTGTGAATTTTATATTTAACTAATAATCGTAAACTAAATTTATTAAAGGGAGAAAAGATAGTGAGAGAGAGAGAGAGAGAGAGAGAGAAAGAGAGAGAGAGAAAGAGAGAGAGAGAAAGAGAGAGAGAGAACTTATAAAAGTATTCGAAAAGAATTCGACTGGAAAAAATAAAGGAAAAAACTTTATTATTTTATTTTTCTATTATCATTACCATTATTTTATTATCATAATTAAAGATAAATTAATGATATTTTACCTTGTTATGACCACATAATATAATTTCGAATCTAAACACAATGCAATATTTATCATTTAAACAGGATTGTAGCATATTTAATGTAGCTTTAATGTGTTTTCACGATATCCACATATTATATCAATAGAATTCAATATATTAGGTGTGGGAAAAAGTTCGTGGCGTTTTTTCGTTAGGTGGCATTAAAAAAACGCCACGAACTTTTTCCACCTAATATATTATTCAATCATAAAATCAAACTCTCTTTCTTGAATTTTTAAGGAGTATATTTGAAAAAGAAACATCTTTAATTTTTCACAACAATTTAAGGATTTGTATTTAAGAATTTGTATAGAATGATTGTATTTTTAATTAATTGTTTGTGAACATTTTCCATATTATTATTATTTCTGTAAAATATGTTGTGAAAGAGAAAATATTTATTGTTAGAAGAAATCGACATTGACAATTAAATAGATCGATTCATCTGTATTGGCATATATCACTCTACTCTAATAAATTACAGTTTCAGTAGACATATATGTATACCCGAGGGAAAGTAATTAAAAACGTCGAGGTCACAAAAAAGCCAGAAGGAGCGCTTTTACTGCGCAAAAGGATCTTTTTGAATTCTCTGCATAATGCAGCAACAATCTTTGCAATCTCGCGATAATAATGCAAACTCATCTTCGCCTCTGCTATCACCGCCCTTTTTAATCGCACTTTGTGTCTTTCCACGCCACTGCATGCCTTATATTTTTAATATCCCGTTTAATCTCTCGGCCACGTGTCTGCCTCTGTTTCTATATTCTAGTTTCTGCAACGGAATAGGGTATTCCATCGTGATTTATCCGTCAGATCTTTACGATCTTTCCACTCTCGTATGGAACTTCTAGATATAAACTCCGCGTTATGATCATCTATAAAATTGCCGGTCGCGCTATTACGAGCTCTTTCACTTAAAGTCATTTCCCTTTTTTCACATCAGTCGTTTTTCCATTGCGATTTTTTTACACGATAATTTCACACCAATCGCGCCTGTTCGTTTTTCTATCTCACCACAAGTTTTTACGTCACAGAGGAGGTGCGAAACGGCTTCAACAGAACAAGCGCGATTCGTGAGAGTTTACAAAGTCATCGTCAAGTACTCGTGTTTCCTGGAGTGAAATTTGGTGCATTTCGTATGCATCTTGTACTTCATTTACATTTTAATTTATATGAACGTATACTAATGAAAGCTTATCTCACACAGACGCTAATTCGCATGTTGCGCGTCCGCGATTTTTATTACGAAAAATTCATCATATCAAGATAAGGACCATCTGTTGCGTTAGAAATTCTGATAGCTTCAATTGAAACGATAATTTACATTTCGCTTCTCTGTCGCAACCAGACGCGATAACGATTGTGTGCGCGCCTATTTCGAATGTCAATCACATTTGTACGCCTGACGATCACTTGAATAGCTATATGAGTTTATATCACGGAAGAGATTTTGGAACGTTTCTATTTTTGTTTTCGAACCTAAATGGCTTTATAAAGTTAACCTTTTTTTTTACATGATTAAATAAATGTGATAAAAAATTCTGCAAATTATTCTTACATTTTTTTTAATTGTTATATTGTCATTCATATTTCATACAAACGTCATGTCACATTTGAAATATGAATAGCATTTAACGATAGACTACAGTAATTTTCTCATAAATAATTTTTCAATGTTAGATTTTTTCCTAGCTACACATTGCGGATTAATTTCATATTTAACTTTGCTAAGGGGCTTGGTTTATTTGTTTCGTTTTGTTGTTATTCGGAATATCTCGTATACCCACAGACAGACAACGGGTGCGTCATACGAGAAACATATAAGTACGTACACGCTACTCATACAAATTTGCAGGTAAACTGGTTTTCGGTCTTCTCTGCGGGGGAGATCACCAACGTCCCAAATCGTCCAGTGCGCAAATGTCAGTCGTTGCGTATGCCTCTTGGAATGTTAACACAATCACGAAGGAGTTCACGTAACGGATACAGAAAAAAATCGTGACGGATTGTGACGGATTCGGAAAAAAAGGATCATGACGTGCGTCCAGTCGGTTTGCACGTCGTGTCACGATTTTATAGTTTGTTTTGTCTTGACGTTGGATTTAGTGCGTGTGCACGTGATCTCTCGAAATTGCACTGTACTGAAGAAATTATTAGCGCTGTACCTAACTACGGCTTGATTGAGATTCTGCGTGTGACTAGGAACGCCGAGCGAAATTTATTACCTATAAATTATCATAGCGCTGGGCCTTAATTGTTATGCCAGTGTAATTGGATGTCATTGATACGACACCAACGCACTTCCTGTGGCTAATTAGCGGCCTTCTTGGACTCAATCAGATTCAATCAATTGTGACTAATGACTGATGTATTAAATAATTATTATACGTGACACACTGATTTTATTGATTTTACTTAACAATTGATGATGCCGAACATTGCTATTTGTTAAATAAATGAATTATTCAATGCTGTATATTCGATGCCATATGCTGTTGTATGTTATAGGAACGTTATTGAAAATTGTAATAATTTATAGTTTTATTGATATGTTAATTTAAAAATATATTTTATATAACAAGAGTATTTTCTATTATAAGTACTTGTATATTTGTTTTTGTATTACTTATGGAATTATTGACGTGATATAAATGAGAGTTTTACTTTATTATATTGCCGTAATGACGTACATAAATAGATTTTCATTATTTTGTTTCTACATACATTTTCGTGTTATTTGTTGCATATAGATACAGATTTAAGTGCAATTAGCGTATAGTTTTTGTTTGCATACAGATTGGGCACGTTATTATCAAATTGTGGTAAATGATATATGTATACGCTAAACCTGGGGTCATAACGTAATACGAAAATTTAATGCCCCGCACGCTTTCGAAGCGCACGTGTTTACACGCTAATGCTTGTTCGTTGAATCTGGCGTGATGGTACTTTGAGAACTCGCTATATAAATGAACCGCCTAATTCGGTTGCCTTTGAGCTACGATATTACCTTTATCCATCCATTAATCGGAAGGATGGATTATTCGTCCCGTTATGATTAGCGCCCTTTGAGGAATTTTTTCGATAAGATTTTATTTATGTTTTTTACGTCATTATTTGAAAATAAAAAAACATAAGGTAAAATATTTTTAATTTTATTTAAATTTTTATAATTAAAGAAATAATTAATTT
>NW_017259183.1:4199261-4201844 GCF_001594045.1 Atta colombica | reverse complement strand
TACAATTTAAAAATAAAAATTGTACAAATCAATATTTTATCGATGCACATATATATATATATATATATATACATCACAAATTATACATTAAATAATTATTATTACAGTACAGACTATAGTTATATTGCAGTTTTGGAGATACAAGTAACAGATTGAGTTTTCTTGATGTAATGCTTGTTATAGATGATCGGAGAATTATATTTGATATTTATCATAAAAAGACATTTTCGGAAAGGTTCCTTAATTTCCATTCAAATCATCCTCTTTGTCATAAAAAAAGGTACTATTATCAGTCTCATAGACAAAATTATCCTCTTATCACATCCACGATTCCAACAAAAAAATTTGATAGATGCTATTCATATTTTCTTAAATAACTGTTATCCTCTCTCATTTCTTCTCTACAATTAAACAAAAATTAAAGTTCCATATACATAATAAGCATATTACACGCAATTTAAAGACAAATATTTTACGATTCCTTACGTCAAATCTATTTCCGAAAGTTTTCTTCCTATTTCCGATATATTCCAATATAAACTAATCTTTTCTATCTAAACACATTAAAAAGTCTTATTAAAAGAAGAAAAGATAAGTTAGATTTTCTATCTAACCAGAACGTAATTTAAGTAAGATTTAAGTAAGATTTTCTGTGACGATTGTGAGGCGAGCTATGTTGGTTAGACAAAAGAAATTAAGTACGAGATTACATATCTCTGATATTAAGAAGAATACTGGTTCTCTGTTATAACTGATCATCGTATCAATTTTGACGACAATTTTAGATGGAACGAAGTGAAAATTTTAGATTGTGAATCTTCGTATAACAAGAGATTAGTGTCTGAAATGATGCATAAAAGAAACAAGATCTTAATAAAAAATGATACTGAATCGTTTCCTGAAACTTACTTACAGATTATTCAATCTCTTTCTCCTTCTTAACTGCATTCTTTCTCTTTTTATTCTCTCTCTCTTTCTCTTCCCTCTACTTTATTTTCTCCTTTCTGTTCTCCTTTCTTTCTAGTTTACTTCATCCTTCACTTCAACCTTCTTGTCTTGATGTATGGATTTTATATTGTTTTCGAGCATCTTAGAGAAATGATTATATTTTCAATTTCATCGCAGTGCCTAAGAATAGACGACGTTTATATTGATACAATTATAAGGTATTCATTCTCATTTTTGATTTAGCTGCTACTAAATTTAATATATATAATTTATGACTGTACATCACACAATTTCAATTCGTATTAAACATTTCTCATAATATTAGATTACTTTATTATTATTATTTTTTTTTGCTTCTTTTGTATTTCTTTTATTAGATTTTTTTTTAACTTATTCCTGTTACATTTTTACATTATATTTGTATTTTTTAACAGAAACAAATATGTTTGTCTATAATCTACATACACAATCTAGAGGAATACATGATTATCGATTACAACATTCTTTCAATATTACAACATTTATTTCATATTGAGCGAGATTGATAATTAATATTGCGATCGGGAGCGAATTATAATTTTTATATATCTTATCTATGTAATATTTCCATTGTTATTTTTGTTTACATTGATAATGATCCAACAGAGATCGAAACGTTTGGTGTTGTTTTGTTTATTACTAGCAAACTAAAGTTTTATATTTTAACTATATGACATGTTTATTTATTAACGGTTCAAATTTTAATTTATAACGATTAATCTTAGGCTCCCCTTTGTCTTTCTGTTTTTTATAGTTATATTGTTTTTACAATTATTTATAACTACAATTATTTACAATTATTTATAACTTTTAGATATTATTTTGTAAGTTTTTATATTAAAAAATGTTGAAATATATATACGTACGTTGAATTTTGTGAAAGGTCGTCAAAACAGTAAGTTTTGTGATTTTCATTATGAAGAATGAAGGGCTGGATTGCGTGCAACAGCATTCGTTAATTGGCAAACAAAATGCAACGTATTTAATACATAAACGTCAGGATTACTGCGTATCCTTCACACATACGCTATACCATAAAAGTCGCGTACGTTTAACTGTTGTATTATGATGTAGTAGGTACGTCAGGTACACGTCAGGTCAGCGTGGTCCCACAGTCCGCCATAACTCTATGAAAAAAATAACACGTACATTACATCGTATAATGTATCGTATAATAACAATTTATATACTGATTTGTGACAATTTTAGAAGAATAATTAATAGGTAATGATATCACTAATAATCGATAATATATCTTTATTATATATTATATATTAATTCGATTTCTTCGAATATTTTTTTGATGAGAATATTAATTTTGACTTACAATCAACGTGCATACAGATTATCAAATAAAAAAAAAAATAAAAGAGAGAGAGAGGGGGAGTAAAGTTCTAGATACCAAAGTAGCGCAATCCTTTTATCTGAGCTGAAATGCTGACAGCCTTCCTATTTTGATCGCCATTTCGCTTTAATTGTTCCATAAGCGCTTTATAGTATTATCGATATAGGGTGTGTTAAATCTAAAATGGAGGAGCGCTTCTTTGGTATCTAGAGTTTTAGGAGGGAGAGGGAGAGGGAGAGGGAGAGGGAGAG
>NW_017259183.1:4196090-4199195 GCF_001594045.1 Atta colombica | reverse complement strand
GAGAGAGAGAGAGAGAGAGAGAGAGAGAGAGAGAGAGAGAGAGAGAGAGAGAGAGAGAGTGTAATAACAGAAGATTTTAAAAACAGTTAGAGGACAGTATTTCCGTCATTGTCATTTTTTTTATCTATTAAGACATCACTAAACGTAACACTTCGTTATCTTATATCTATTATAGTTGCCATGCCCTTTGTTTGCCAGCACAATGTTGAGATTCTCTTTTCCGGACAAGAAGCCGGATGTGTTAACGGTCTACTTTAACCCGATTATTAACATCGAATAAATTAACATATAATAGCAAAAATCGTTTTTATCAATGTGCATGAATTTCCGTTTTATCTTTTTTTTCAGTACACTTATTTGTTTCTATTTTTGTTTATATTTTTTATAATGCAATACATATTGTGTATTATATATATAAAATATATATATATATATATAAAATATATATAATATATACACAAAACAAAAATTGATAATATTAGTTCTATATTTTTTATTTCTTCTATACTTTTCTTCTGTTTACAACAGGAACTGTAGTTTCGATATAGTTTTACAATATATGACTATCCTTTTTCAATTCTTTGTTTAATAAGCTTGATTTTGACTTTATCAAAGAATCTGTCTAAATTATTTTATTTTTTTAACGATAAGATGTCGTATATAAAGAAATGTAGAATCATGAAAAATGTAATAGCCATATATTGTAACATAGATTAGATTATAGAAAAAGATAAAAATTGATATCGACTTTAATAATAATTATATTCTGTACTTATTGACATTTATCATTTTATATATATTTACATTTGCCGCGTTTTTTTACTTTTACCCATAGAATCTCTATGATCTTTGCATCTTTTGAAGCTATTGATATTTTTTTCTGATTGAATTACAATTCTCACTTCAATCTTCTTTATTATTAGTGTCGCTCACTCGAGAGTTCCATTTATCTATCCAATATTGTCACGAATGAAACCATTTCACGTTGCTGCGTTACGTTTATCTTGAGAGGTAGCCAGATGCTGTTTAAGCAATCCTAGCTCTACCGCGTATCTTCTTACCGAGTCAATTTATAACTTCTGTTGAATGGCCTATCGCGATGGACTTACTTTCCATGGAAAGGCATGGATAGACGCGAGGAATTCCGAGGAGGTACGATCGCTCGGATAACGCGATTTTTTTTCATATCTCGCTTCAACCGTGCTGCATTATTCGCCATACAATTGCCTTTCGGACGTCATTACCTCCATCTATTTCGTAACATCTTACGTCATTGCGAGTGCCTGGTTGCAACCAGAATTACGATTTATCTTCCCTGGCGTGTACGCCACGCCAACGTACTCGTCATATACACATCGGAGCCAGGGAGATGTTGAAATATCTATCTATCGCGTAATTGGTACCGTTGAGCGGAGTTTCAACTCCAAAGGTTTATTACGATGAGCATATGTGTCCAGCTGTAATGCGGGGGTGAAGATAGAGGATTGCTTAATGTAATGCGAAGATAGATTATAAGCGCGTGTGTGATACACTATGTGTCCACGCTCCTTCCTTCTACCTCGAATATTTACAAATATTTCATGCTAATTAATTTTTCCAATATTTACGAGCCGTGTAGTTTCAAATCGTTTTTTCATTCCATCCGTTTCACGTTAAGCTCTAAAAGAGATCGCGCGATGGGCTCACTGAGCATCGTGATGTTATCTTATTGAATTATCCATCTTCTTTTCTTTACCTTTCTTCCTGGATGTTGTAAATTATCTCGCACTTTATTAATGTCTTAAAGAATCTGCAGCAACAACAAATTCCATTTCGTGTAATAAAATTGTAATTTAATTTAATGATAATCTTTTAAGCAATATAGCGATGAGATTCAATATGGATTTTATTCTAGCTAGCGTGGGCTAAGAATGCTAAGATCAAATGTTACATCGTGTAATTAATGTGTACTCATGTTTGAATCATTAGAGAGATATTAGATGTAGGCACACTGTTTTATTTTCATTATTTTCATTCAGCAATGAGTAAAAGGTGATATTACCTGCATCTCAGTATTTCGAGAACATTTCTCAAAATAGAATGGCAAAATGATATATTCTTAATATAAAATCTAATTTAATTTTCTAATTATAAAAGTTAGATCCAATATAGGTCAGGATACTAGTTACTTTAGATCGTAGTTATATTTATAGTGCAAATAAAATAGCGAATCTATAGGTTTACTGTAATCATATCTCAATGGTTTTGTATAATTAGTAACAAACATATTTTAAAAACAAATGTCTTTAGCCACTTTACGTGTTCATAAAATTCTGTTGAATTTTTTTGTTCTATGATTTATGGCAAGTAGTCACGCAGGAAGGAAAACACCAAACTACACGATACAAAGTATGACAAAAATTTATTTCAAACGTTTGCGAGCCTATGATCACGCCAGACACATCATATTTCACCGCGAGCTCATTAAATTATAAAACTCTTCGCATTAATGCTGCGCGACTAATGTAACTACCGGATAATATGTCTTCCACGTTTATGAATATTATATCTCTGTGATAAACATGATACATCAATTTAATATAGATTATGATTGCTAACACTGAAATAATATTTCGAAATAATATAGTGAACGTAATTTAACAGAATTTCCAAGATAATATAGGTTGGCTGTATCATCGTGCTTTCGTTTATGTATTAAAATGCGCAATTCTAAATCAGCAGACCCGAGTAATATCTGAGGATTTATAATTAATTATTTGATGTGATTTAAAATTGTTTTCCGTAATTGACGGTCGATAATGATTGAGATCTACTTCAAGATCGAGACCATTTTGAGGTTATTTAGCGGTGCTTCGATCTAATCACTCGCAAAGCTAACAATTATCTCATTGTTCTCGATAATTGTCGGTGATAATTAATAGCAGTACGTGGAACATTTGTCAAATTGCAGTCTTCTGTAAGACACTAGCAATAATTAAAATTAATTTCAAATTAACAACGGTGATGATAATGTTATTCCATTTTTTATGATTAAGATGTTGCACTTAAATTAAAATTTTTTATTTGTTTGAACACATTAACGAAGATTACTAAACTTGGCTAAGA
>NW_017259183.1:4191525-4195990 GCF_001594045.1 Atta colombica | reverse complement strand
ATAAATCTAATATAAATCTATAATATTCTTATATAATATTAATTTATTATTTGTATATTATAAAATATTAAAAGTATTATAAAATTAATAAAATATTTTTCATATATTCACGAATAATAATATATACGTCATGATTATACCTGATATACTTGAATGGCATACAAGTAAATGATTTGATCTTATCTCATGATGGGCGTCTTCCGGAAAACTCTGCAGGATACGCATGCACGAAAACTACTTGGGCGGATCTGATTATGCCTATAACACGCGCTCGCGTTCTATTCTTACCGCAATATTAACGACATTGAGAAGCTCGCGTGACACGCTGTGATTTATATCCGTTTCGTTTTTTGCTGTCTGCAGATCTCTCACGATTGCGTCTTTGCGCATATGCGGCCCACAGAGGCCATGCGTATATAATATTCCGCGACCGTCGGTGATTTCCGGATGCATACGATTCTCATCGCGTGGATCTCCCTAACAAGCAGAATTTGTGACCGAGGGAAATACATCCATCTACCGAAGATTGGTATTCGCGATGACGAAGGTCGGCGACCTGGTGGGAACCGGCCGTCTCCAGACCTACTTACAGAACAATGATAGTTCTTTGTTAATGAGCCGCTACCTCTGTGGTGGGCGTAGCAATAATAAACAATAGTGTCTTAATATTGTCTAGTTTCTTCATCTTCATCAGACTGTTGCTACGATCACATTATATAAGCGATTTGGTGCGCGATTCTTTCGAGAGAAATTCGGGATTATGTTGTCCTGCATCGCGTTTATCGCGCAATTCTCTCATGAATGTGTTATTATTTGCCAATTTCTGCGTAATATGAATAAAAGGAAAGCAAATATAGTTTTCGAACTGGTTGCACGCAATCACATATATATTTTTACTACGGCTAAAGACAAAACGTTCGCTAAAGACAAACGCGGAAGTTATTTCATACGAATATACCTGCGACACTCGCAGAGGCGGATATATAGTTTTTTTTTATGAATCTCTTTCTGCAAGAGTGCAGCTTTCATCATTCTTTCGCTTGCCTCAATTATCGCGCTCCCACAGGTATTTATCGACGATCTCTCTATTCCTTGAGAAATGGTGTTTCGATCCGACGCCTCGTCGCCGGTAATAATAATCTTTGTCACACCTTTTTCGTGTTTATTAATTTGTTAAAACGGCGGTACATATTCTCGTAATAGTTTCTCACGAGATAATTGTGTGAAGATAGAATACGTCAACGTGGTTGAGGGAATTTCGTAAATCCATTCGATCTCTTTGCAAATTGAGGACGCGAGTGTATAAGAAACGATGTTGCATCCGACAGCGACGAGAATAAATTCGTGATGGCAGCGATTTAAAGCCTACACATCTTGTCTTCCAGACACTTCCTTTGGATATATTTTTGGACCTGAAGTTGCGCCACTTATTTCTTAAATTAGATTGCCGTTTTCATTCCTCCCACCGAATTCTGCGATTCGATATAAAAGCAACGAGATACGTACGCTAATATTATTTAAATTATTTGAATAGCTAAATTGTTCTAAATGAAATCAATACTTTGAAAAGTTAATGTATCTAATATTTATTCTAGTACGTGATATATAATATAATTAGTGTATAATAATATTAGACATTTTAATTCTTTTATTAAATAGCTATCAATAATATTTTTTAAAGAAAAATATGTTTTTATAATTAATTATATATTAATTACTACTAACATAATTATTTTATTTTGATGTAAATTTCTTCGCAGTATTTTGATTCTATTGGTAGTAATGTATCTCGATATATTTATTTTCAATTGTTTAGTTATATTATTTGCTGTCCAATATAAATTATTTTTCTTAATGTTTATGCAATATGAATATTGACATTAGTAATTAGAATTGATGCAAGCAACTATTTCTTTTTTTAGAAAATAATATTTTAAATGTTTATGCGTATTTTGTTTCTGTCATGCTGCTTATTTAATTTTATGCAGCTGCATACCTGCATAAAAATACGTTCTCATCTTGACTGTAGATATAAACCATTTCGTCATACGTTGTTACCGTGCAGGTGTGTTCACGAAGTTTAACAATGGTGCCATGGTGGTATCTTATAAATAAGTTCTTTTATTTAGTTTTTTTTAGTAGTATTAATTGGATTTTTTATACATTTTGATTGATATGTTTTTTAAATGAAAACACAAGTAATTAAGAGCTTAAATTCGCAGTAATTGGAGCGATTATATCAACATATATTTCTCAGTATTACATATATACATTATATATAACAAATACCGAACGTTTCGGTTTAATTCAAATCATCTTTAGCAGTCTAGTGTAATAAAATCTCTTGATGATTTCTGAATAATTCCAAACATCTTGGTAATCTCGTGTAATATCACTTCTTTAATACAATATTCAAGTAGTCGCAAATCAAAGTAATCGAGAGCAGCAAGGGATTCTTTCAGATTATCAAATCTGAAGTATGTAACCACCATTTAGACTAAGTGCGAGCTAAATAAAAAAATATAATGCATATAAAAAGGATCATAAAGAATTACAATACCGTATAGAAAGAATTCTTGGAGATATTTAACTCGTTACATTCAAGATTACAGTTCACGTTGGAGATTGGTGGTAATTGTTTGAATTTCTTGGATGTGACTACAATTAACGCAAACGAAAAATTGGAATTCAATTTGTATTACAAACCGACATTCTCGGGCAGGTACCTCAGTTTCTTATCTTTCCATTCGCTCTCACAAAAGAGAGGTGTTCTAATAAACATGGTTAACAGAGTCTTTTTACTTTCTCATCCGATGAGATATCAGATGGGAAACTTCAATTTTGTTATTAAGATGTTTTTGGACAATGATTACCTGATCAAATCTTATCTTTGACACTATTAATTTAAGATCCTTTTTAAAATGCAAGACATTAAAAGAAGTAGATAATAAATCTAACAATAATAAAACTGAAAACAAAATAATTTTTTGATTTATACCTTTTTTACCGGATATTTATGATTAATTTAAAAACATTACTAAGGATAGATCTTAATGTCAGATTATTTTTCTTTAGTTTAAATAAACTTGATGGAATCATCAAAGTTTAGAAAGACGTTTTCATCACACGATTCTAAGAAAAATGTTGTGTACAAAATTAATTGTAAAAATTATAATGCTTCTATGTGAAACAGACGGGTCGTAAGTTAAAGACCAGAATTAATGAATATAAAAATGATATTAATAAAAAAAATGATAATTTGTCTGTTGTATTTCAGAACATAGATTAAAATTTGATCATGAATTTGATTGGAATAACACAAAAATTTTAGATAATGAGAGATTTTTTAGTAAAAGTTGGTCAGAGCATCAGAGATGCTCAATATTAAAATGCAAAAGAATGGATTAAATTTGAAATCAGTCGCAGAATTCTTGCACCATGCTTATACGAACATAATAAATAAATTTTAATTCAGTTTTGAGATCATTTGACTTTACTTAATTTCTTTTCTATCTATATATTTTCTTTATTCGATAATTAATTTACTTTCTTGACATTGTTCTTTCTACTTATAATATTTAGTCTTTCACGCTAATTTACATACGTGACTTTGCTTTGACACTGTGACACTATGTCGCTAAAGATGCTTGGCGTTTTGATATTCTTTTTGCCGATCGTGATTTAATTTATAGTATTTCATTGTGCAGTTATGGAGTGCAATAGGTAAGTTTCCATAATAAATTGGTGATCTTTCTTTATAGTAACTATCCTTTTTATATACATTATATTTTTTTATTTAGCTCGCATTTAATCTAACAGCTAAATGACGGTTACATACTTCAGATTTGGTAACCTGGGAGACTCCCTTGCACTCAATTACTTTGATTTGCGACTACTTGAATTGTATTAAGGAAGTGGTATTATACGAGACTACTAAGATGTTTGGAATTATTCATCAAGAGATTTTATTATACTAGATTGCTGAAGATGGCTTGAATTAAGCCGAAACGTTCGGTATTTGTTATATATATATATGTAGTATTGAGAAATATATATTGATATAATCGCTCCAATTACTGCTCCAATTACTGAATTTAGTCTCTTAACTTGCCCGCGTTTTTTCATTTATTGTTTAATTTCTATCTCAAGAATCCAATTTTAATTATTCTTTGATATGTTTTTTGATATGTTTTATTGTATATATGTTTTTCATTTTTACTAAACTTTATGTCATGATTTGCTTGACATTTTAAATAGGTATTATATTAAATGCACAACTTTGCTTCCGCCGTTTTTTTTTCCGAAATTCGAGGCTTTATTGTAAAAAACTGGTTATACATTTATGATTCAAAGTATTGTCCATCGCTGGCCACTACTTTCTCCCATCTTTCGGGTAGCGTACGAATCCCGCGTCGAAAAAACTGGTCATCTTTTGAGGCTATCCACGAATCGATCCAATTTTTTT
>NW_017259183.1:4165423-4191082 GCF_001594045.1 Atta colombica | reverse complement strand
TGAGGCGTTTTGAAATGGCTTGTTGAGTCACTCCCAATGATCGTGCCAATTCTTTTTGATTTTGACACGCTCAAGTAATGCCTCCAATTCTGCATCTTCGAAAACCTTCTCTCTTCCATCGCTAGGCCGGTCTTCGACGTCAAAATCACCGTTCTTGAAGCGTTGAAACCATTCACGACACGTTCTTTCACTAATAGCGGCCTCACCATAAGTATTTGAGAGCATTCGATGAGCCTCAGCCGCAGATTTCTTCACATTGAAGCAAAAAATTAAAACTCCTTCCGCAAATGACGAGAATTTAGCTCGTAAACTGACATTTTCAATCGAGAATAACTTTATGATGCAGACACAAATCGACTAATGTTTCTATGGGGTTATGTTGACAGATGCCCAAGTTTATTGTATGACTATCTATGATCTATTTATTTCCACCACCACTTACCGCTAAAGCCATTTATAGGAAAACGGCGGAAGCAAAGTTGTACACCTAATACAAGTTTCGGTCATCTTTAAAAAAGGCAAAAATTATATGTTTATAGAAATGTATACACACAACAGTTTGTGGCATTTATTTATTTGCTTGTTTAAATAATTTTTTATTGATATCTATAACTTTATTCTCTCTTCTATTGTTCTTTTAATATTTTTATCTTTACTAGCTATGCTAATATACCGATATTTGTTATGTCTTCTAGACTAAATCAAAGTTTATTGAAAGAGCTGGAATTATATTTGATCTAAAACGAAAATAAAGAAATTTTTTAATAAAAAGAGTATTTGACGTTAGTATCTAGTTCTAGAACCACGTATTTGGTTTTAATCTCTGTTCGTATTTCAATATTATAAATTGATTAATTTTTAAGAGTGGAATGTGGGATACTAAAAAAAACACCGATAATTGGCGGCGAGCGTGTTCCTTGATTAAAATTCTGTGAAATTTTCAAGGATTAATAGGATACTCATCACTACGGTCCTCACTGTGCAGGCTTGGATTCTGGTTTCAGGAAAAATACAGTTCAATCCTATTAAAGCTGCTTGTATTTAATCTGAAGTTTCTGTTCGTTTTTCGTTCAATTCACGAAATGGTCCGTGAAAAAGAATTGTTCTCGAGAATCAGATTCGTAAAAATGAGATCTCTTTTGGGAACGTGAAGAATTTGAAGAAAAAGTCATGAGAAACAGTCTGACAATAAGCAAAGAAATATGACATTTAGCCGCAGTTAGCAATATCGACAAAAAATCAAGATGTCTTCACGTATGAAGATTTTCCGATTTTCAATTATTTTATACTTGATCTAATTGTTCCTACAGAATTATTTATTACGTGCAGCTTTTATGTCTTGTTTGTTACAGGCTTGACATATGCTTTTAACGAGAAGTGTTGTTTAGGTGTGTTTAATTGTTTTGTTCCTTTAAATCGTAATCGCAAGTTTGAATCATTTTTATGATAGCATGGGAAGAAGGAAAAAGAAAAAGAAGAAGAATAAACTTTCAAACCTTTTATCTATTTTACGATGGGGATTTAGAGTTTTCGCGAGAGATTCGCCGGAAATGAGAAAATCGGCTTCTGTACGAGCGTGATAAGGGCAACATGCACACAGTAGCCTCTTTTTACGGATTCGTTGCTATAGTTATAGATTTTGTAAGGTGGATTAGATGATGGTTTTTTATTTTGATGAAACTTTCTTTTATAATATATATGTATCTATAAGTACTTTAATACGGCAACTAATGTAAGTCACGGTAAGCATTAATATTACACTGAAAAAAATAATGTTGTTTTAATAGCATTATTTTAATTGAAAATAATCTTATTGATTTAACAACAGTATTAATAAAACAAATAAAATGTTAATAAAATTGGAAATAAGACCGTTTATGTTAGATACATTGCTTTAAATATGACTTTAAATATGCCACTATATATAGTTTGAATGTTATTGAACTATCATATATATTCATTTAAATGAATTAATTTCAGAAATTATAATTGCGTGCCGATATGATTGTCGGATTTTCAACGCAATCAATCTGAAATATTAATAATCTCCCCAATTTTAATCTTAAAAGACTATAACAAAACAATAATAAAATTTTATTAAAATAACAATATAAGTATTTTTTTTATTAATGGTGTTATAAATTATCAAAAGTTATTTTTAGATAATGTTTTTTAAAATACTTGTTTATTTTTAAAATATTACTTAAAATATTATTCTCTATTTTATTTAAATATTATATCAGTTATTTTTATAATAATTTCATATTTCTTATTTTTATTTTTCTTTGTTATATTTGTTTATTTTGACTTTTTTTTTTATTATTTGAACATTTCAAAACTTAAAGTATTTGTTAAATTATTAAAGTTCGTTAGAATATTAAATTTTAATACTTGATTGTGAAGTATTAACTTTTGTATGAAAAGTAATTAGAAATTAATGAAATCTTGAGCGTCTTGGTAAATTCTTGCAGTTGAAATTTCTCCTATGATGATATGCAGCATAATTGTTTTCTCGCTAAAGTAATATTTTCCGATATGAATATTTCTTCCACTCTTGCATACTTCATGAATTCTGCCGTAGCTCTTTGTTGCGAACCGTGACGATTGAAGGTTTGTCAACGATTATTACAGCATTTATAAGTTTTATGTTATCAACGTTCTGTGAATTTGTAAATGCATATAGAAGCTCCGGTAATGTGATTTTACACACACACACACACACACACACACACACACACACACACAAATATATATATGTATACAATAAAATATGTTATAAATTAGAATATATTTCAGCTGCAAGGAATGAGGGAAAATAAAAAAAAAATTAATTTTCTTCAGCTTTTCCTCGAAAATTTTATTTTATTATTATAGTTTATTTTTTTGATATTATTATAAATTAAGAAACTTCTAATGCGGAATTAGTGCATCGCTAGAACATCGCTTTAGATTACTGCGGAAAATATTTTGATAGAAGATTGCATGATTACTATTAATTTTTCACATTGCGTAATACATATATCGCACCTTAATTAAATTAAGTGTTATATTTGTGCTACACGCAAGGAGAAGAACTGCTTACGCGAAAATCAATATTTCGTATATTTCATCTCAAACAGTAACACGAATTGAATACAAACAACTTACATATCGTAGAATATATAAATGGTCGCTTTAACGGTCAGCATCGGTTTTTGCCAAAACTTGCTTTTACTACTGTTACTATTATTATTACACTCGGAGCATAATATTAGCTGTAATAACATTGAATAGATTATATTAAAGGAAATTTAATATTATATGTATTATATAATATATTTTACTTATTGTTAGTATTTTGTATATTTGTTTAAAAAAAGAATTAATGTTAATAATTTTAGACCATAATATTGGAACAAGAAATATACTTTTTATTGTAGAAATAAGCGTAAGATAAATTTCGTTGTTTTGTATGAATGCTATGAGTATAAACAAAGTATTTGCAATAGTGAAGTACACAATACTTGTATGTACTGTAACATGCCTGGTTGGTCTTGTCATTGTTCAACGTTCAATCGAACTGTCATTTGTTAACCGAGCATTCGTCACATGCATTTTGTGCTGACGTTTAATCGATTGTTTTAATCGATTGTTGATTTGATGCGTACGAAGCAATTATGTAATAATTATTTTACTTTTATTAGAACAATAGTAATAATTTAAAATATTAGAAAAATTTATTTAATATTTTATTTAATATTCGCTTCGAATTATTCGATTAATTTTAGTTAAAGCAATTTATTTCTATTAATACAATATAATGATTACATATCTGATTTCAATTCGGAATAATGGCTGATTTAATTAGATTATTATAATTTTACCAAATTGAAAGATTTGGAAATATAATGTATAATAGATACGAAAATTATCTCTACAGTTTAGTGGAAATGCAATATTTAGCCTAAGTATGTTTTTTTAATATTGTTTTTATGAAATTTTAACACTATTATCCTATACATCAACTTTGCCTAAAATTCTAAAGTCTCTGAGCAATTTGTAATTAATATTTAAAATTTGTTTCGTCACTGTAATCATCGAATCATTCTTGTCAAAACTAGATGATAAAACAGTCGAAATTTTCCGTATTACTTGACAGAACGCATTATACCGGCTAATTTCTTATTATTCGCCAATTAATTGTTTCTCTTCTTACACTAATTCGTTAATTTATTTGACATACGCTCTCCATATACTTCTTCATCTATCATTCGTTCTGTATTTAATCCTTTCATGGATGCATGTATTTTCTTATGATGTGCAGGAATAAAAAAAGTTTCTATTAATAATTGCAAATTTACTATTACTTTTAATCTTATCATCTTCAATTTTAGCTTTTTAAAGTAAAAGATAGAATCTTTTATATTATATTTATTATGTGAATTAAAATTTATACTCTTTATAATATGGCTAAAATTTTGCCTAAGTTTCGTCTTTTGAAAATATCTCTAGAGAAATGTGAGATCAATATTTTACATTCTTTGTTCGTGCCTTTCTCTCTTCTTATGCAATATCTTTATTTTCATCTATCATTTTCTCTTTCTTTTCTCTCTTCCTCTCTTTCATTTTTCTCCATGTGTCTATTGTTCGCTGCGCGGGCAGTATATTCATTAAAATCATTAAATGACAATTTATTTGATTAAATATTTCTCAAAACAGATATAAGGATCTCCTTTAAAGGGTCTAACCTCCAGGATCTAAAATAACCACAAAATTAATCTTTTTTAAATTAACTACTGCGTAGAATTAACTTATATTTTATATGTCTAATATACAATGTTCAAACTGTAAATTTGTAAATTTTGAAACAGATTAATTTAAAAAGTTTAAACTATAGAGCAATTTGCGCAAAGCTTCGTCGCGACGGGATCGGACGGGTGTAACATTTTCAAAGACGAGGGTGGTCTGAAATATAAAATATTTTCTTGTAAACAGATGTAACAGCTATCATGTAACGTACACGGAAAAAAACACAGCTGAAAACTTCATTGATTCAGCAAATCTACAATCGTAATATATAGACAGTCAATTTTTTATGTTAAAATAGCAAAGTTGACAGCTGAATTAGCGATTTATTAAACCATTAAATCTTCTTAGCTGTCGATGTTGAATTCGCGTAATAAATTATAGGTTGGCTATACCACCCAATTAATTTTTTTCCGTGTAGATTTTTTTTGTTGAGAAATGTGGAACAGCTCGATTTGAAAAAAAAAAAAATTTTTTTTCACCTTAAAATGACAACTTAAAAAATTGTTATAAATAATTTGTTATAAATAAATGACATAAAAAAATTGTACATTATACAATAAATAATCTTCTTAAGGATATTCCTGCTAAAATTGAAGTCAATCGGATTGTTAGTCTCGAAGAAAAGTTTACATTCGTGAAAAACATAATTTTGAGAAATATGCAAAAAGAAGATTCGAAACGATTTTTTCATATAATAAAATGGCCTTATCTTTAATCTGCTATTCTAGCACCGTATATCTAGCCTTCAGCTTCTAGAAAATGATCACAGAATGGTCTACATACAAAATATAAAAGACACTCAGGTAGAGTGGCTATTAGCATCAACCGTATTGTTATTTACGCAGTAATTACTTCGCCTTCCTATAAATTTTTATGACTTGGCTAATTTTTTAAAAATTTTCAGTTTTGGCTTAAAATATTCTTAAAAGTTTAAACTTTTAAATACTGCAAAAAATTGTTTTCAAAGTTTCAGGGTGATTAGACCCCTAAAATTCCGATATATTTTTTTATAATTTTCTTAATTTATTTCTAGGATTTAAGACAAATAAATCCGTTGCTGAATTCTTAAAAAAATAATGAACTACGAATGCGATTATTTTGAACTTATGAATAACATATGATGATCGATTAAGGAGAATTCATTAAAATTTTATTTACGTTCGTTAAACGAAATTTCGACTATGTAATCGGATTTCATATTGATGAATTTATCTCTCTCTAATATCGATATTGCTGATGAATGGGTTTTATTGATAGGAAATCTCCCTATTATGACGTCTAATATAAGATATGTAGTGGCGTTTCTGCTAAACTAATAAACACTATTTATTGGTTCCATCATAAATTTATTACTCTTGGATTGAAAATTATTTAATGGAAAATTCATTATTAGATCATGCCTGTAGTTGTTTCAAAAAAATGATTTTAGAATTTGGATGTCTTTAAATTTCATGTCTTTAAATTTCATTGAGATGATTCTTGTTTATTATTTAATAAGTAAATATTTGGCAATAAATTCTTCATGTAATGACAGAGTAGTAAGATCGAATACTAATAGAATACTAATAGAATACTAATAGAAAAAGACGGGATATGTTGAATTGTTTAATTACAGAAGTTAGATTTGATCGTAAAACCGTAAGGCATGGAAATCGTAATATGAGATATTCAGAGTATTTCTAATATAAAATATTCTATGCTATTTCATAGTCGTTGCTAAAGTATAAATGTTATTGTATAATAATAAGATAACCGAAATGGAAGGCCTGTTTCTACGATGCTTGGTTATTGCAATTATCTGAAGACAAATCCTGAGTACAATGTTTCGCATGCTCATTTTGCGCACATTGGTTGTGTTTGTTTATATTGTAGAAACATTAAATAAAATTTTTTAATTGCAATATTGATGTACTTTGCGTTTTATTATCGATTTCCCTGGGCATCTCATATTAGGAGCATAATTTTTTGATTTTGCAATTTGCTCACTTTTTATATCTTTTTAATTAAAAAAAAAAGTAGAATTTGAATTAAATTTTATATAATCTTAAAGTTTATTAATTCCCTTCAAAAAAGCCTACTATTTTTTAAAATTCTGCCCATAGACTTCTAGCATTTATTAACGAATTTAAATGAAACATTAAATATCTACGATTTCTCTGTCACAGTATATGTGCAGATTTATAATTATTAATTTACAGCGAGGAACGTATTTTTATAAAATAATTTAATGAAAATAATTACCGCAAATAAACCGGAAAATAGCAATCACGTTAACATTCAATGTGTGTGTGTGTATTTCTCGTATAGATCATTCTCTTCAAAAATCATCGGCGGAATCAAGTGGCCCAATCACTTTTTCCAAGACATTGCAAAGTTCTTTCCGTATATTTCATACATCTCTGTCGATTGTGGCTTATGACAGCACGGAATTTCATTTGACAGGGCCATGCGAGACATCGAGGACGTCAAAGAGATACCATCGTTGTTTCTATCCGCGTGTGGAAAATGCCGCATGCCACGTGTTTCTATGAGCGACGCTGTAAACGGTCGCAAAATTTTTCGCGAAATATATTTCTCTCGAGGCGCACGCGTTTGTGCACGCGAATATATCAATTTTTAGATCCCGCGAAAACTTCTTATTGGAAGATCGATTCGAATCATTTTACGAAATGTATCAATAGATTGACGAGATTGGTTACGCATTTTTTCACTGCACGTTTAATAATAAATATACGTATGTTTGTACATATTTAAAAGACAGAAAAGACAAAGAGAAACGTTTAGAAACGGATATACTACATGTTTGAACACAGTTTTTACATTGAATAAAGAAAACTGTAGAATTGCGCGTTCGCATTTACAACAGCACTATTATATATATATTGTTCCCATGCAATTTTAACAACGCGAACAACTTGAGAACGCGTAGGCGAGAACGATTCGCATAACTTTTTGTTGTCAAGTAAAATATTATAATAACAATATATATAATTGCAGAGAAGCATTCTGCATCGCTCGCATGTGGTATGTAACGGCCAAGTTTTCTCGATTATAAAGCGCGGGTGCAAATTTTTAATCGCTCGCACGCGATATAAAATTTATTATTTTGTTTTGATATTCTCATGCTTGCTGCGCAAAATATTCCACTATATTTCCGCCTGCGGCGATTTATTCAGTGATTTATTTTAACAACTTGTACGACTGCTCGTTCAACAGCACGCAATGTCGATCAGCGAATGATGGCTCTGTTAAAAATATCAACGAACACTACCAATCCAATTATTTATTTTCACATTGCGAGCGTGCTTCCATGGAAATTATTTAATTAGAATTAATTTAAGCGTATCGCGCGCGTGATGCTCATATTTCATTCCATTCTCGGTAAACATGCTTCAGTACATCATTACCGAAATAATATTGAATCGTGAATTCGATAGAAACAAACAACTCGATGTAATATAATAAAAAAAGTTTATTCTCAATTTTTAACGGGTCACTCTCTTTTCCTAATAAAATTCTGAATATTTATATAAAAATGCTGTGCATTAATCGATTAAATGCATTTATTTGTATTGATACATATTAAAATCTACATCATAGTTTTACTTTATAAAACAATTTTTATTGTGCATCTCTACCAAACTCGCATAAACTTCGTGGTTTATTTACGATTTATATTGGGCTACAGATTATATTTGCTTATGACGTATCGTTTTTCTTCGTTCTTTTTCACTGAGAAATTTGTAATTTTTCGTGATAAAGATTTTACCAGAAAAAAATCAGACAAATGCAAATTATTCACATAAGTGGACGATAAATTGGGATACAGTGCGTTTGGAATGTCTGGGAATGTTTTATGGAATTTTTGACGCGGTGATGGTGCTGATATATGCGATTTTGTTTCGAAAGGAATGCTGTATAATTTTCATTGATATTGGTGAGCATCCATCACACACACACACACACACACACACACACACACACACACACACACACACAAAAGTATACATATACGCAAAAGAGGCAAAAAAAAAAAATGTAACTCAATACATACCCAATATATTATGATGAACTCATTTCATGAAAAGCGTGTCTTATATACATATAAAATAATTTGACAATTCGTAGCGTGTAAATTTTTGCACCACGATAAAAATGTTCGGAATGTGTGAAATGCTTCGCAATTTTCACAGTTACGGAGGGGAAGGTGGTTTTTGTCGAATAAAATGGGAGAGGGACGAATAACGCGGGAATCCGCATTGACATAGCGTGCCGTTCAACCGTCAGTGCGTATCGACGCGTGCAAAATATTCACGCCGACACGAATCGCTTTAAACGATCTCTCCTCTTTTCTCCACAAAATTTTGAGCGATACTACCAAACTGCGGGCGGCTTTTAACGGTTTGCAAACGCAAGCATGCGAATGTATACGCGCGCGTATACATTCGGTGGTGCGTGTCACCTGTGCCATGCGTGTCACGCACAGCGAGCACGCTTCCGGCACTTTGTGTCTGCAGTTGCACCTACGTATCTGCTCGCGACCGCCATCCGGTGCGGGTTCGTAGTTAAAGGCGTAAGGCGTGTGCGACGCGCTTTTGTCTACCGGGAAAATAATAAGTCTCATCCCGTCATTAATGGTAGCGAAATAGTTGAATGGCATTCTGCTTTTTCGTTTAATCACAGAAATCTGTGGACGATGCTCAACGCAATTTTATCGTAGTCATGAGAGGTTTCACAGGAGGTGTGTTTCTCTAAAACGATTGAACAAAGTGAAGGAATTTATGTGCTGGAATATAAATGCTTTCGAACAAATTAACATAAAAAAGTAGATTTTTAAGAACTCTTGATAATTGAGAATTTTTTAATATTAATATCAATGTCTTGAAAAAAGATAGTAACATTAAACTGGATGAAAATCTATAAAATTACATCATGTATTTAAAGAATATAGACATTATATATGAATTATTTATATTTTATAATATGTATATTTTATAATATGTATTATTTTACACGGAATTATATTTATATTTATTATTAGGGAATATTAAACAAATTTCAAAGTTTGATTAACTTTACTTTCTTAATTTTATCAATGATTTTAAAATTATTGTACTTTTCTTGGATATATTCATTGTGATGATAACTGAAATTATATTAACCTGCGATTATTTTCCATGCATATGTAAATGATTTTATTTCGATAGAATGAATCTTCACCTGCTAATCAGAAATCCGTGTTAACACATTCTCGACACATATTGTACGCATGGAAAAAGCATTTTATCAGCTAGAACAAACCACGAGAAAGAAAGGAAAAGTATATACAAAAATTGACAACTCGTTATACTAATTGTAAGTTTTATTTTGACCATCTCTAGTTAAGATTTGAATCGGTATTACGAAATATAAAGAATATATGTAAAAAAATGGAATAGAATATAACAGATAAAATATAAATATAGAATAAATATAGAATATAAAGAATACAAAGTGAAAGGAAACGGTTGTTATACAACGAGATCAATTTAATTTTGCATATAGTACCGTTCAATAACCGCACTTGGGCGATATGCGAAGCACTCCTGTCCAGATTCGTGCGGAAGTACGAGACTCTCCTATTAATGTCGGGGCCGCGATGTTCATGCGAACGTTAATAATCCGAATGGGAAGGAGAATAGTGAATGCCAGGGGAATGGCTTTGGTTTTCCTTGAGCGCGCCGACGACAAAGGCGAATCACGACAGACCAGCCAGCGTTAACGCTTTACCCTTATCGTAATGTCTTTCATGGAAGAATTGCCACAAAGGAACTACGTTAAAGTCATTAAAAGTATTGGAGTGTGGGTACAGTTGTTGTAATCTCAGAGAAAGAGAGAGCTTCTACTGAACTAGTTTTTTTATGATATAGAAGTATAAAGAACATGCATATTTTCCATCAACATTGCATAATGCACAGGCGATATTTATAATTTCATACAATATTGAATGATTTACAATATATATTGTATATTTAAGAAGTGTTTAGCCAAGTGAAGAGTCCATTCCAGTAAGAATAATTTTAATTATAATAGTTTTAATATGAAACGGAAGAATGCGTATAATAATTTTTTTATTATTATAAAAACTCACGATTTTTTACATATAAATAAAATTATGGAAGTTACATTTGCGAGAGCTTGAAATTTATATTATCAAATTTGATAGGATGTTAAATAATTTTACAGATAAAAAGCAAAATTTAGATTTACAATTTTTATTTTGAGAATTTATATTGTGAGAATGCGCTCATATTTATAAGAGAGTTATATGAGGGGAAAGTAAGCAACGGAAAATACATACTTTCCGGATACCGTTTGATCCTCCCTGTTAATAAGAAACTATGACGGTCAGCCCTGACCTGAACAGAGGTAACTACCGGTGTTACTGCAATCTCGTATACTCGTTATAAAGCACGCAACTTAGTACTCGATTAAAAAATGTGATCATTATCATCCCAGTAATGTATCACAATTATCCATTGATTACGCTCTTAAATGCCAGCCTCTTTTAAAGATCAAAAGACATGTGATATTTCGTATTAATATGTGATAAATAATGAATACGAGCCATATTACTGGAATTGAAAAGAAATGGTAAGATTTTTAAATCATAAGCTTGTTTTTTGATTATTTGAGAAATCATTAACGATATCATTTTTGTTTTGAGAAAGGAGAGAGAATAAATGTATTCTTTTTTTTATTGAAAATTGTGCGAATAAGTGAAAAAAAAACCATCGTTTATTTTCTGAAAACGGAACTGTATTTACGCAACTGCAGTTATATAGTAAGTCACGTTCAGAAACCGACAATAATCGAGGTTACATGCGCAAACATCCCTTAGGGATATCACTCGGTTGCTAGTGTAACATTTGTATATTCTACCCGTCGACTTCGTCGTTTATCGCTGGTCAGGTCCCAAAATGAACAAACCTATGTGCACATACGCAATTTACAAATTCTACGGGGTTGCTAGAATACATTTTACTATGTGAGTACAGGGATGGCGAGAACGGGGATGATGGTCGCACGGGACCTTCGCCATGTTACCGCGAATGAAAATGTGGGTATGGGCGTCACAGGGGGGGAGAGGGGTGGTTATTTTCATCACGGGGACGTGACTATTGCGGGCTGTGCACTACGATTAGGGCGTGTGATAGAAACATCGGGATATGAAAGGGTTACCTCCGATACGTGGCATGTGTCCATTTGTCACGGTTAACATCCGTCTGTCCGTCCGTTGGGAGAAGGGGGGTTGAGAGCCTCGCGTAATAGCGGGTTCATTCGAGGAATTCGCCAGATAAATCACTTCACCTATCGCGTCAAGAGAGATAACGCTCTTGAACTCCTCCCGAAAAATTAAACGCGTTATGAAACACGTAATCCATCCCACGGCTCATAGCGGCGATTGCTAGTGATGGATTGTTTCGGTGTTTGCGTTTTTTTTTTATTTCGCGATATTTTTTGGTTGAACGATTAATTCTCGAGAATAAGTATGTATTTATTTCGCGCTTATTTCGTTGGTATTACATTTATGCACTGCGTCTTTGAGAGCTCGCATAAATAACCGTTAAAAGAAAGAAATTAATAAAATTGTGAAATTGGAGACATCTGAGAATAACAACGTAGTTAATGTTAGCGTATAATATAGAGGGTGTCTCATAATTACTGCACTTCCTCTTAAGGACATATTTTTGAGGTAATTTTGAGACGAAAATGTCGAGACTACAATAATTTTTTGAATTATAACTTTAAATGCTTATAAGTCAAAAATCATTTTACCTTTACTATCTCTATTATTATTTCTAGATTCTTTTGAACATTCTAAGACGAAAATTCTAATACGAAAATATCGAAGCTATAAATAGTTTAATAATTTTCAATTATAATATGTAGTTTTCGAATTGCACATTATTTTTAACCAATTATAATTCAAAAACTATTGTAACCTCGACATTTTTGTATTAGGATTTTCGTTTCAAAATTACCTCAAGAATATGTTTCTTAAAAGGAATTACGATAGTTGTGAGATACTTTGTATTTGAGATATGGTATTACATAAAATTTTTCTTGATGATTATATATCTATCTTACAACTGTATACATTCGAACGTTTTGGCCTTATTTTTAGGCCATCTTCAACGAATAAAAATTAAGTTGAAGTAAATATTCTTGGTGGAATCATAGATGATTGTACAATTATTGTGAATATTCTTTCTTGAACAGCTATGTGACTGTTAAGATCGGTTCATCCAAGAAAATGTCAATGCATAGTAATTTTATGAAATAAGAACATTGATCCATAATAAATTAAATATAATTAATTATTATCAAACTGTCACCGTCAAGATGTGAAATACAAAAGAAAGAAATTATATTTCAGCGATATGACATTAAAAAAAGTGACACGTACTAGTAGCGAGTTTCCACGGGTTATCATCTTGCGTTCATCGTTTTCACATGGACACACAGTACGGTCACGCGTGTGTCAAAGTACGCCGCAGTAACTGTCTGAATGCAAATTCGCATCGGCTTATTTATTACAACTGCTTTTACCCCATTGGAATACTTGAAGTAGTTTTTATTTTATCGTAATAAAAGTTATCGCGTAGACATTTCATAGAATATCGATAACACAATTGCATATTAGGCTTATGGTATTTTACGTCATATAACGTAAATAGACTTGATGTCATAAATATATCAATAAAATGATGTACGTTCATTTAAATTATAAATTCGAAGTATTAAAATTACATTTTTCAGAATTATGTAGTCTGGCGCGAAACACGGACGTGTCTCCTTTATGAACCGGCGAGTTGCGTTTTATTGAGTATCACTCGAATGTTGAAAAAACATAATAAAATCAAATTACGGATATTAAATATTTATTGCAAATTGAAGAAACAAACATAATGAAGATTAATTTCTATGAAGTTAAAAATTTTTATTTTTTTAAACTATATGTTAAATTATATGATTTAAAGGAGAGCAATTTATTTACTAAGATATCGATTGATTTTAATTAATAGTTGAAATCATTGATTTCAGAGATTAACGGTAATCTGGAAAGTTGTATGCGTACATTTCTAACCACATTCGAGTTGCTTGGCGTTTACATGATAATGTGAAAGTACCTCGTACTTTTTGCGAGGACACCATGCTGGAATGCGTTTATCCAATCCACACAAGCGCGCAAGTGTTCTCAACGACTCTTTCGTCCGCATACCAACACGAACGATTTTTCCTTTTTTTCATCAGTAAGTCTAATTACTCGATTTCGTGAACGATCTCTGAATTTCGATTTTTTGTGGAAAATAATTTTGCACTGATATCAATCTATTATATGAAGAGCAATATTGATAAAAAGCGAAGAAATGTTGTCTGTAAATGATAAACAAATAACTTTATTAACGTTGCAATTATTATTCTCTTTAAAATAAATAAAATGATGAAAATTGAAATTATTTGAGAAAAAAATAAAACTAGATGAATTAATAATAACAATTGAAATGAAAAATAATGAAACCTTTTGAATAATTTTAGAAAAAAATAAATAAAGAAATAACTTTGGTCAAAGTCTTTCCAGATAGTTTGTTACTATGAGACAAGTCTGCAAATGATGATCATGATAGCAGTAATATTCATACATTTGCTATCTTGCAATGCAATTTTGTGTCGTCGACCCATCATTATCAAGAAAAAAGGATTTTTCCTCAAACATTATAAATATGAAGCTTTCAGATAAAATGTCTTGGATTTACATTCTTCAAGGCAATTTGTATATTTATTATCGAGACAATCCGTGTTTTTCCTGTCTTGAAATAGTGTTACAAATATAAGAATTGATATTTTTATTCCAACATATAAGGGATATTCGAGAAATTCTGCAGGAAAAAAGATAGTTTGAAATTATTGATTATTATAAATTGATTATTGCAAATTGTTGAAGTATATATTCCCATTAGTATTCCCAAGTATATATTATTCCCATTTTAAGATTCTACTCTATAATGTAAGTTTAATACTAAAAAATTAAAAAATATTAAAAAATTAAGAGTAAAAGATACACGTTAGATTTGCCAATATATCTTTTTTTTACGTGAAGAGAATTGTGGACGAAAAGGATTTGTTCTGTATTTCTATCGTTTTGTCCTTTCAAATCTCCTAAATTTGCGGTCATATGTCTCGCTCGTGTTTATGCATAATTTACACACACACACACACACACACACACACACACACACACACACACACACACACACACACACACACACACACACATGACTGGAGAATACGGTACATCATATACGGAGGTGGTAACTGCAAGTGGACTGCAATTATGGTTGCTGTACTTGCACTTTGGAAACTCCAACCGCTAGGCGAGATCGTTTGGTCGCTATGGGTTAGTCGGACTCGAATTGGCATAAACGCGAAATTTCCGACGCATTTATGCTCTATATGTTGTCCCATGCACATTGTGAGCGAATTTTACGGAATCTCGATGCATTGATGAAAGTTTTCGCGTCATCAAGAGAAGTGTTTATGCGTTTTGCTTTAATCTGCTTGCACTCCGCATTGACGTGTTATCTTCAGATCGTCGCTCTTTCTTATTGTTTATATAATACCAGCAACGTAACTTTTTAATGCTGCAACTTTCAGCACTTCTTATTTTTGCAAGTTATATTATTATAATATAATTGCGATAATATTACAAATGAAGTTTTGAATACGTTTATAAGTTTTATGGACATTGATTTAAACACTAACAATGGCCCGTATTCATATAGTCCGTTCTTATTTCAAGACTGTCTTAAGTAATGTCTTAAAACGCTAATTCGGCTTTCTGATTGGTTCGTCACTTCTTAAGATTGTACTTAAGAGGGTTTTGAATATAATAAATCTGACTATGAATACCGGCCAATGTTAGTAAACTGAAAAAAACATTTGTTGAATTTTAATAAATATTTGTTTCAATAGTACTAACGAAATATGTACTTGCAGTAAATAAGTATTTACTCAAAATAAAAAAGTTATGCTTAAATCAAATAAATCAAATATGTGTTTACATTTAGTAAATATTTCGTTAGTACCTATTATTGAAACAAATATTTACTAAAATTTAATAAATTTTGTTTCAGTGTATGAATTTGAATTAAGCATTGATAATTTAAAATTAGTAGATATTGATTAAAATAACTTTACAATCTAATATGTTTCGAATAGATCAATCATGTCATACATTCAAATTCAATGACGTTTTGTTTTCAATCTTTTTCTTCTCTAATCTTGATTTACAACAACGAATATATATATAATAATCTGCGATCTTTGCAAATTTCGCAACAGAGGCTGGCAAATAGCGTTATTCCGTCTGATAAACCGGCACATTTGTCTAATTATATTCTACACGTTCTAATTATCGTGTAAACTTAATGAGCAGATATAGTATTGTCTCATGAGCAACTGTCTGTATTATGTAGTGCTATTCTATTACATTCCATTCAGTAATTTAATAACCGGTTCGTTGTATTCTGAAACGCAAACTCGTTACCTGTTACAAAGCGAAGCTTCCCGCCTATGCGATGACCCCTACATGATACGAACCCCCTCCGAATTTTCGAGGGATGATAGCGGATGATCGCTAATGCCACGTCGTTCGTATTGCGATAGCGTGCAGCTACCAACCTCGTTGCTTGCAAGAGAAGATCGGGATCATGTCCGTTATCGATTGTACCGGATGCCAACCAAAATAGAGTACCGTAAATTGTAGGCATGGATTTGCAATATCGATCGCACGCATCGGTATGAAGGATGGTGTCTTCCACCAATCGATAAGAAGTAAATATTGTGTGTGTACACATATACATACATATGTATGTGTATTTCTCCATATTTGCATTATTTCCACTAACGTTTTAAACAACTTGAACAATTTCTTACTTCAAAAGCTTTTATGCGTATATCTCATTCGCGATAAATTATATAAAATGTTTATTTACGTATATCTATCTTAGCATTTTTGGAATGGCTAAAATTCAAATTTGTTTAGCTCTTTTTTATAAACTATATACCACACTGAGAGAAAAATGCTTGGTATTTGTGACTACAATATAATTATATTATATTACTATACAGGGGAGACTGGGGACAGTTGTAACGGAAGTTAATTGTAACAATGTGTATATCTTTTAAATGATAAGAGATAAAATGATTATACGAAAAATAAAAATAGTCGGTATATCGAGGTCCGCGTTTGCTTCATTAATCGTGCGTGCGCTGCATGTAAAAGAAGTCCATATGTAGGGTGCTTAGATAAGCCATGTACATTTATACTTTGCTGCTTTAAACTTTTAAAATGCTTTTTATCATGTTTATTAATTCTAAATACATTTTCTCAAGCATGTCTTTTTTTTAAGTTTCAAATATATTTATACAAATTCTTGATAACGACTACGACGAACGAATAAAAGCAAGCAAAAAGAGAATGTTAAAATAATAACAATTTAATTGTAGTTAGTACATAAAAATAATTCCGTAAACGTTTCTACTCACAGAATCTTCCTCAGTACAATATGAATAAAATAAAATAAAATATTAAATTCTATAGTTTAATATATCAAAATGGGATGACATGCTAAAAATATCATCCGTCCTCTTCGAGATTATTACAGTCGAAATGGTTTTGTCCAAATGAATATATAACAGTAAAAATTATTCAAACTAGATCCCCGTTTGACAGCGAGAATCGTGTTAGTCCTTTGTGTGTAACATAGTGTAATTTTAAAAAAAGAATCGACAATAGTAATCAGTAAATTAAAATCTTGATAATCGCAACTGTAATGTAGTAATAGCTCGAATACGTTATATTAAAAAATAAAAATTACACATTTCTTTATCCGTTTTTATCTCAGTACGGTGACCAACTCTGAAGGTAAAATGGATAAAGAAATCTGTAATTTTTTTTTTTCAGCTTTGAACACAAAGTACACCAGCGACAAGTTATCATGTATACATTTTAATCGTGGAAAAGGAATTTTTATTTTGTGAAATCACTACGAAGAAAAACGTAAAAAAACGCTAATTTTCGGCTAATTTTAATCGGCAATACAGGTCCAACATCCCCTTAACGTAAAAATTTAAAGTTTTCCCTACAAAATCATTTTAAAAAAATATTCGTATTTTTTATTCCTCAGAATTATCGCAGATTAAATAAAAAAAACATTTTGACTTCGATTGCTCATAACTATCTGTTATTAAAAATCATCACGTATTTTACGAAAAAAATAGATTTTTAAAGCTGAAACTTTGCTATTGAATAGCATAATTGTCAATTTTTTAATAACCATTTTTTAATAATCATGTAGACTTGATAGAAATGAAGCACCTCTCAAAAAAGTGTCAAGACTTACACAATAATTACTTGACCCAATAATATTATATAGAGGAAAGCCCCATAATATGAAATAGCAGCGTTTCTGTTAAATTAATAAACGCTATCTGTTGATCCATCACGAATTTATTGCTTTTGGAAAACTAACTTTAATGGAAAAATTCGTTATTTATAAGTCATGCCCGTAGTTGTTGTAAAAAAGATTTTAGAATTTGGATGTCTTTTAGTTTCATTGAGATGAGCCTTTAAACTCTGTTTATTATTTAATAAATAAATATTTGGTAATAAATTTTTCATGTAGTGATAGAGTAAGATCGTACTAAAAGAAAAATATGTTGAATTGCTTATAGAAGTTAGATTTGACGATCGTAAAATGCCGTAAGGCATGGAAATCATAATATGAAAGGTATTTCTAACATGAAATAATCTATGTTCTTATTTCATAATGAAAATCGTTGTTAAAGTAGAAATGTTATCATACAATAAAAAGGATAACCGGAATGAATATCGAGTGCCTGTTTCTGTGATGCTTACAATTATCTGAAGACAAATCCTGAATACAATGCATCGCATGCTCATTTTGCGCGCGCACTGGCTGTGTTCGTTTGTATTTTTGAAACATTAAATAAAATTTTTTAATTGCAATACTGATGTACTTTGAGTTTCATTATCGATTTTTTTACTTTGCAATTTGCTCACTTTTTATAATTCTTTAATTAAAAAAAAGAATAAAATTTGAATTAAATTTTACATAACATTATCTTATAAAGTTTATTAAATTCCCTTCAAAATGACTTATTCTTTTTTTAAATTCTGCCCGTAGATTTCTAGCATTTACTGAAAATGAATTCGATATCACATAACATGATAGGAGCCTTTCTTCTAAATATTTCTCATACTTTATTTTTTATCGTATATGTTTAATGCAATAAAAATAAACAGTTTAACAGAGAAGCTAGACTTTTTTAATGAGAAATTTTAAACAAATCCTTTAATTATACACATCTTTATCCTTAACCGGGAATACCTTGACCTGATACACGAAAGTTATGAATAATCCATGGGAAGTGATGTGTAAAACAGCGAGTCAACACACACACACACCACACACACACACACACACACACACACACACACACACACACACACACACACACACACACACACACATATGCCTATAGATTGCAATCATGGATTTTAATAGGGAATCGCGAATTGGTGGATCGAACAATTTTTTCATGCGATATAATTGGGATTGTAGTCGCAATTCGACGTTATACGGAAATGACGAATTCGCCGATTGGATATGCTATATTGGAATATCAATGCACAGTAACGATTTACTCGCATTCAATAACTATGATAAATACGACATTAACGAGATATGTTCATATAAACCTCCTCTTTGATGAATGCAGAAATATGGAAAACGAAGAGAAAATTGGACGCAGTGGAAAAATAGAAAGGAGTGCTCGGAATGCATAGTGCGGCATTCCGACCGCTGCTCAAGTGAGAGTGAAGTCTCAATGGAGATTCCCGTCTGGCCTCTTCACGAACAGATTTTCAAGGAGCGCATATACACGTATCTACGCGCGTATGCAGACGTGCATAATGGAATTTACGTTACGAAGCTTTTGCGTGTGTAATATGTTCTCCTCCGTTCGGAAAATGCCAGGCGGAGTGCCGAACGCATCGCCGAGATAAAAGTGCAAGTCGAGATGCGTGGGACATACATATGCACGTCTCATCTGCTATACAGGGTTGGTAAAGACTGATATTTTTTTTTTAAGAATAAAACGTATCGTGTTTTTTCTTAAATATATTTTTAATGCTTCAAATATTCTTTAAATTGTAAAAAACTACATATTTAAAATATTAAAAACATCAATTAATAAGCATGTTTTAAATTGTTTAAAACACGTTTTTTATCAACCCTGCTGCTATAACATCGATATCTTGGAATGAAATCGATGTCGTTCTGCATCTTCAGAGTTCAAAATGACGGATATTTTACTTTATACGTACACGTGCCTTTTTATACTTTTGTGAGACCATATTAAAGAATTTTTTGTAACATCGACAACTATATTATTTACAAATAATATTATTTGATACTATTGAATACTATCTATGTTGAGAAAAAAATGTATTATTAAATATTTGCTTGAATAATACTAGCTGAATATTTAGAAATAAAAACGTATCTTTATACAAGTATAAGAACCATTAATTTTATTTGATTATCATTTTTTACTTAGTAAATATATACATAAATATATGTTACTACTGTTGGTGCTATTCAAAGAAATATTAAATTTTAGTACATTTTTTCCTTAAGGTACATAATTATTAAATAATCTTGTACTTAATAAATGTTATATTATACGTTTATTGTAATTGTAATATGAAATTACGTCACAAATTATTCAGGAAAAAGAATCTATCGTTTATTTATTTTATTTATTCATTTTACTTATTTGAAGAAATTTTCTCCAGAATAAAGCTTTCACCTCTTACCAAGGAATTGGCATGTTTGAAGAAATTAACGCCGACGCTTTTTCCCTACGGAATGTTACAAAGTAGGAAACTATATTTGCGAGAATGTTTTGTTAACACTAGCGGGACGCGTCCGGTCGAATAGTTAGAATCACGACGAAGTATATACATATGGAATTCAAAGCACGGAAATTATCGTTCTGAGTATTACGAAAGACCCTGTCATGCGATAAAAATAGATATAGGTGTGCTAGTAGAGAAAGGTATCTGTAAATCAAGAATCTTGCATCTTAAATTGAATAATTGAATAGCATATGTTTTAATTCGATGAGCGATACTAAAGATCTCTCTTTATTGGAGATTTTCGTTTATAAAAAAATAATAGTGAAATAGTATTTTTATTATCGAAATTATATTGACACATATACGGTATACAATTTTCTTTTTTTCTTAATAAATTAATTTTATTAAACTTAGAAAAGTTTTTTTAAAAAAACTATGACAAAATTTTCTGTAAATTTTCAATTTTATATTCAATGTTATAAAAATATCAATAGAAAAAAATATATTACTAAGATATTTTCTGTTTTTCTTTTAATTACGAAAATGTAGCAAATTTAATTAAATAAAGATGAATTTCTCTTTCTTACCAGAGATGCTTATAAAAATAAATAGTAACTAAATAGTAACGAAATGGTATTTTAATTAAGATTATATTAATATATTTATTAACATTATATTAACATATATATATGGTGTATCGTTTTCTTTCTCTCCTAATGAACTGAAAAAAATTGTTTTTAAAAAACTGTGATCAAATTATACGTTTTTAATTTTACATATCATAAATATCAATAGAATGAAATATTTACTAAAAATTTTTACGCTTTTCTTATAATTATGAAAATACAGCAAAATAATTTAACAGTTGAACCCATTGTAATTAATTAAATGGAGATATAGAATGTACTTACACACAGAAATTGTGATAAGATAGCATCAAAGTAAAGGTGTAGGTGTATTTTTATTGTTACATTTTAAAAATAGACATTGTTTATCTTTAAGAAAGATCTCTTAGCATTATTATATTTTTATTTGAACATATAAATTTGATCTAATATTGAGGTAAGATCGCTCTCCTAGCCGCGTGAAAAAGTAGTTCACACAGCCCTGGGACGACCTGTGCCTCCTCAAAAATTAGTTCGCTTAATCCAGCATAGCTAAGCGTTACCAAAGCTTTATATTTTCCTTACTCATTAGTTTAAGGCACGAATCACCGGTCTCTCAGTCGCGTACTTATACCCATCCAATGGATTTCTTCGCACGAGATAACACCAGTCCTGGTTCGCCATCTATCAAACGTACCAGGCACTACAATATTGAATCCGCCAAGTTCGATTTTATACGTGTTATAATAGAACTGATGTTGATTAACGAAAAAGAAAGTTTTGATGAAAATATGATATCCCGGGTTAAACCGCCAAACTTAAAATATAAATTCAGGATTTCAAAACAAACAAAAATTTTCCTCTGAAATGTATGCTCATTTAAGAGATATTTAATTCTCAAGTTATATGCAGAACTGTAGGAATGAATAATATCGAAATAAGATCTATTCTCTTTATAATAATCAAAATTTAATTATTAAATGTTTTGTTCAAAATAATGACCTCCAGCCCGGGACAAGCATTACATCTATCGATGAGAGAACGAGTGGCTGACCGAAGTTGTGCGTCTGTAATTTCTTTGCACAATTCTTCGTTTTAATAATTGAAGGCCATTAACACTGCATACACACTTTTTGCTTCAAAGTCAAAGCAGAAAAAAATCTAATGGTGTAATATAAATATAATATATCGGCATATTCACTATTAGAATATGAGGCATGATTAATAAAATGATAAGTTTATTCGACAAAACTAATAGCATTCAACAAACTAATAGCAACGAATGAGCTTTGCGAACAAAAGCCTCAATGACTTTCGAACTTCAGAATAAAAACAAGAGATATTTCAATTATTCATTCCTATAGTTTTGTATAACTTCGGAAGTAAATATCTCTTGAACGAAGCGTTTGCGAGCCAGAGAAAAATTTTTGTTTGTTTTGAAGTCCTGAATTCATATTTTAAGTTTAACCCGAGACCCTGGTATTATCCCTATAAGAAGTATTACAGGGACTCTGTAATACTTCTTTTTCAAATATACCTCGCATTGATTGATTTTATTTGAAGTCTGCTAATATTGTTACTATATTTATGTTTATATTTTAATATTTATACACTTATAGTGGTAACTTGGTAATAGTGGTTATATCTGTTAATATTCATACTGTTAGTATATCTTTTAATATTTTTCTATTTATATTTTATTCATCATTATATACTGTAATATTTGATTATGAGTTTAGATTGTTAAGAGTTTAGTGAAGTTAAAAATATTAAAATCGTCCTTTTTCTTTTCTAAGAGAAAATAAAAAGTATTCAAAGGAAACCTGTCAGTAATGCGCCTGATTATGAAAACGTCGAAGTTGCTAAGCGCACTCTAATGCTTTCATTATGCCGTAATGAACTATAATGATATTAGGCTCATTATGCGCGTCGCTTATTAAAACTGCGCGGTCGGTCGGACAAGTTCCGTTTGAATATTCCAGTTAGTAATTCTACCACGGCTTATATCCTTATCAATTTGCTCCGGTAACAAATTGATTTAACTGTTCGTTGAATAGACCGATACAATAAAGCATGCTTATCGAAGCGGCGATAAACGAAACGCTCAAAGACGTCTTAAATCTCCCTCTTTCTTCGTGTGTGTTCCGTTATTTATTGTTACTACATATTGTTATTACATATTGTTATTGCATATTGTACGTTTGAATACAATAACTCAAAAACGCAAACGATTACGCAAAAAAATTACATTTAAGTCAAATTTTAAAAAATTAAAAAATATGTCTCTCCTTTTTAAAACTTTTCGTACAAATATATTAGAAACGCATATTATTTTTTAATATTACGCTATTCCGTCACTTTAAAATTGAAGTAAGAAAATTAATTTAAGTAAAGAATTTTATAAGATTGTATCGATAAAAAATAGGAATTAAAGATTCATTATAGTCGAAGTTAAATCTTTAATGCTTCAAATAAAAGATTCAGCTTTGATCTTTATGGGCCTTTAATTCCTATTTCTTATTGATTGTGTTTTTACGATCTAATAAGAGTCTTATTGTTTGTATCGATATATTTTGATAAAAATTTCTCAACTACATATTAATTCACATTCAGCAAATTTCATGTTCAGCCATTGTAGTTAAACATTTCTGAACTTATACCACTCCAGTACTTCTCAAATTATCTCGTCCGGTTTAACACGTCGTATTTGCGAGAAATGGGACACCTTCTTCTGGTCCTCACACGCAGTTACTAATTACCTCCCTTTCGACAACATCCCGAGATTCTACACACATAGAATCGTCGCTCGGCGAATAGTTGTCTATCGTCTAACTCCGCCTTTAACATTGTGTGCGCCCTTCGACATTATCCCAAACAACACGTTTGCATTCTCTCTCTGCTAACAGTCGAGTTCCTATCTCCCTTCTGTACGTGTATCACTCCTGCTTTTCACTCCTCCTCCTCCTCCTCCTCCTCCTCCTCCTCTTCTCACTTCCATGTGGAATCCATCTTTGATTTTAGCATCCTTGTTGTACATTGCGTTATGTGCATCGGTGCATATTGTTTGGAATACATTCTGCGTTTACAAGCGATCATCTGCATCTTGCCAACAACATATATCTTCGCGGACGACAATTCAGCAAAATAAAAAGTATGCACTGATAATAAACAATGTATTATCAATATCAATATCATCAAGTAATTTGCATTAAAACAAATAGCATAAAAAAGTCATTTTTGTTTATATATTTTAGTTTCAAATAGAAATTTTTAAATACTTTTTTAAAAACAACGTTGTTTAAAATTAAGAAAAGACTTTATACTTACTTCTCTCGAATTTATTTAGTAGAATTATTAAATTGGTTTCTATATTTTTGTTTTGTATGTATATAAACTTATTTTAGTTAATACAAATAACAAAATTTTTTTATGAGTCTATGTTCTTTCTTAGCAACGTTTATTTGTTATTTTACGTAATTTGAATGGAGTCTATATATTTTTTTGTGATTAGCTATCGATTACATATATATGTAGGTAATAAAAAAACAATTATAAACATATAATAAGCATTAATATTTAAGAATACAACATATTTCTCGCTTTTAGTCCTATACTCTCTATAATATGTCCATATAAAATCATTTATCTATCTAACTAAAATTACGTAAGAAGATAAAAGTAAAACGCACGATCGTTATCTGCATTCACAGATAGATTGACGGTAGACAGTAGAATCACTTCTAATGGGAAATTCTCGTACGATTCATGCGCAAACTTGGTCGTAGTTAACTAAGCTAATGTTGACGTGTCTAAGCAATAGGAAGTGACACAGTACGACGAGAAGTGTTTCCATCGAGCTTACTCGCAATCCGACTTCGTCGTCTAATGCACAGTTGCGGGAGAGAAACGTGCAACCATCCCAAATAATGAGGGGCGCAATTTGTCGTCGCGTGCAAAATTAAAACGTCCCTTCCGCGCTCCTTCAGCCCTTCTCGCCGTTGACATTGTCGCTACGTGAAGGAAGACTCGGCATACCAACGACCTCTCGTTACGAGTCTCGTTTATGGATTAACAAAAACGTTGGAAACACGAGAGGGATGATTAATTTACAGAGAAATGCTTGTTTTATTCTTTTAATTTGATTTAGCAGTAAGATAATGTAAATATGTATCTTATACTTATAAGTTCATTATTTTGACATGTACATAATGACATTTACATAATATATATTATAATATATTTATATTAAATAATTTAATATATATATAATTTAATATA
>NW_017259183.1:4159718-4165363 GCF_001594045.1 Atta colombica | reverse complement strand
ATATATATATATATATATGTGTTATATGTTATAATGTATTTAATTAATTTTACACTATGACCAAATAATCGAGCTAGTAAAATTAAATTTCGTCGAAACAAACATAAAAATAAATTTTATTTAAAAAATTTTATTTGAAATATTTAAGTTTGAAAATCATAGATCTTATGTTTTGTTTTTCTTTTATTTCTTTGCATAACTCAACATAAAATATATTTCTTTTCGTTTTATTGTTCTTCTCTGATTTGCGTTAGACTGTTTATAACAATGACACTAAGACGAAAATATACTATGTGAATGTTAAAATAAAAAATAAAACAAAAAGATTTGTATTGTCAAACATAAAAATGTGACATATAATATTCAACAATACAAACATTTTTTGTTTAAATATGAATGACACATAATCACAAAATAATTTCTTATATTAATTTAATATATAAATCACGTATGCAGAAGAGTAACTTTTTGTTTCGTAGCCACCTTTTTTCAATTACAATAAATACATTGAGTAAAACTCAACATTACGCGACCGCGTTATCGCTCATTATTGCGAAATGATGCTTTAGAGGCTGACAAGGGCGACGTGTTACGTGTGTCGAGGGTGCTTCGTAGCTTTTCGCGTAGAGAAAAAGAGGGTAGTTAGTGGACGTATCCTGGTAACGCGTGGATGTAAAATGGACCCCACGTAGAATGAGACATGTGGGGCGACACGAGTCTGAAAACGAAACGGGCGTAGAGCGAACACGTTGTAACTCTCAAGGGGGATTGATTTGGTCCAGGTCGGTGGAGGGAACGGACGGTATCGATTGCCCAGCATCCATACGGACGCATCTACAGGGAATACAGGAGTGAGCCTTCTATCGAACTTCAAGCTGGCTTGATTCTCATGTAGATCTCTTCTTTCTTTCTTCTTCCCTTTTATTTCGAGATTTTCTCTTCTACCCCGGCGATATCGAAAGCGTACATACGTACTTTCGATTATACGGAAGACATTTCGATCGAGTAAACCTGAGTGAATAGTTCTATTCATCTAAATTCCATTTTGTTCTACTTCTCATAGAAATGCACGGACTAACGGTAGATTCGTCATTCGCAAACTTTCAGCAACGGGTAATTCTTTTTGCTTCTCGCGCAAAGATGGTTAGAGACTTTCTCGACATCTCTTAGGAAAAGCTCATTCAGAATGTGGCGCTTTATAAATTTAAATGAATCTCAAATTCATGTATATGTTGAAATTCGTTTTATCATTCATCCGCCGATTTTCTTCGTTTTACGACATTGAAGAAACGTTCAATTGAGGGATCATCGCAGAAACATTAATTGATTGTCCGAGAACATTAAACGTATAGAACACAGGACGTAGAGTACTTTCCATTAATCGAACTATCTCGCGTAATCTCCCATTAGCCTCTGGCCATGTGCGAACGTAATCTCGGCGTGAGCATTTTGCGTTAAATGGAAATTAGTTCGTTCTACTCGGTTTTGCCGGCCGATATTCGCCTAATTATGTAATGAACGATTGAGCGATTGCTCCTGCGATAACGCTTTGTGAAGTAACCTCCGTTATGCAATTAAGGCTCGTATTTATACAGTGAGTGCTAAAAGAATTCGTAGAAGGAAACTTTTTTCTATAAAAAAAATTCTATTTGTAGAAAATAAACATTAATTAGCAATTTTATACAATGAATATATTCTGTTCTAACATAAATAAATGAGCTTTGCGTGTAGTTTTGATTTTAGAAGTTAAATTTCTCGAATGTAAGAATACTTTTTGAGCATCGAAACAATTTTTAATCTTTGCTCTTATTTTTAAGATGATATTTTCTATAATGAATACATATTTTCTTGGTATACAATTTTGAAAACTATACAGTCTATTTTATTCTTTATGAATAAATTAATTATTAATTACCCAGTAAGAATTGACTATCAATCGATTTCGACATGTCGAAATCGTCACATCGATGTCGATTCGTATCAATTCAATGAGTCATTTCTCGCTGGAAAATGTTTACTTTTTAACAATAAGATTTAAAAAAAAATTTTCTCTGTACACAAATACTTTTTGCACTGTAGTTATGCTTCTATTCAAAACTTGACTTAAAATCAATCTCATAACATGATATAGTTCAATAAATAATTTTAAGAGTTAGTTAAGAAATTCTGATGAAATTTGTTTTGAGTCTGAATTTTGTTTCTCGCAGTTTAATATTTAATTCTTGAATGTGTATATATATTATACGTCAATTATAGTTCTGACCTTCGTAACATTCTTTTCGGTAATTTGAAAAGCTCTCCACGCGCAAACATTTACCTTAACGCATCAATAATCAACAAAGATTTTAAAAATATTAATAATATTTTTTTTAGCAATTAAATTTTTCTGTATAGAGCAATTGCATCAATTATTTAATTCAAATTTATTAATTTTCGTTTCCATCAATGGATTAACTTTCTTAAGTTAATCCTCTCTAAATTTAACTTGCTTTGGTAAATATTTCAATGAGGGGGAGGGTCTATCCCGATAATCTTGACCTTGACATATGTTGTTAAAAAATTATTAACAAAAAATTCACTAATAAAATCTAACTTTTGGACACAATTGTGCTCCGATGAAACAAATTTTCTGCTATAACAACGCAAAATATTTTCTTATACAATTTATCATTATTAATAGGATACATTCCTCTCATAATACCAAAAAATGCTTCAATTCTTCTTTCAAATGAATAAATCCTTTTGAATAAAAATTTAGCGAGAAAATGTTTTTTGTTATAGGAATTTGGGCGACGTAGTCGTATTTATACAGTTACAGTATTTATTTTAAAGAAATGTTAGATTTAATCTTCTATCAATATTAAAAGAATGGGAAAGATAAGAAATAAATGGAAATGTGTAAATTATACATAATAAAATATCTTTTATAAATACATATTCTTTATTTTAAAACCACAATTTCTCTTTTTTAAAACACAAATTCTTTGTTTTTAAAAATATAAATTCTCTGCTCTAAAAACATAAAAATTATTTAAGAAATTATATAAGAAAATATTTTGCGTTGTTATAGCAGGGAATTTATTTTCTCGGAGCATAGTCGTGTTCAAAAGTTAGGTTTTATTGATGAACTTTTTTATTAAGAACTTTTTAACAAATAACGAGTGACGACTAAAATCTGTTAGAGATTACTCAGGATTATGATCTTGACAATATATCAAGATCAAGGTCATCTCCTTGATATATTTACCTTTTATCTTTCTTTTAGCCCTAAGAATTAGAAAAGAAAGATAACTATCATATATGCTCCTACTAAGGAGGTTATAAAGCAAAAGCATTATGTTAAGAATTATTTAAAAAAAAAATCACAGATTTATATCTATTATTCTAAATTGCATTTAAAAGTAATACAAAAAATTAGAGACAGTTTATCATCTGAATCAAAAATTATTTCAATAAAAAGTAATATTTTTTTTAATTTGTGCTGTAATAGAAATATATAGTATTATAAAATAAATGATAAAAATCTCAATTTTTTAAATATAAGTATTTTATGAATTCAAAAATATTTATCTAAAGTTACACTGAGATGCAGACATTAGTTACTCAGTACATAAACGAAATATTTATTTATGTTATAAATTAATTGGTGAATTGCAATGAAACTTTATATAAGTTATTTTTAATACTTAAAGTTATCCTTAAAAAAAATTTAGATTTTTATCATTTAAAAAATTTTTGTTTATAACAATAAAAATAATAAATAAAATAAATAATCTAAAAATAATCTAAAAATGTATTGCTCAATAAAAGCAAAATGTTTTATACGCAACTTTTATATATATATATGTAGTTAGTTTAAAATATAAATATTATTATAATATATTTTATGCCTTTACAACCTTTTTAAGCTTTTTTTTTAATTTTTTTGCTGAATTTAAAATCGAATATTAGTAAATATTATCATATTTAAAAAAGAAAAGAGAGAATTTTAAATGTTAATAAAAAATATGAGATATTTTCAAATATTACGTACATGCTGTAAAGATTAAAAAAGATTCCATGCATACTAAGTATGTTTAGATATATGTATCCAATATGACCTAAATATGTTTTTTTGTAAAGCATGTTAGAGAAATGTTAGAAAAATGGAAAATGAATTTATTCGATGTTACAAGATTATAATTTTATTTACATATTATTTACATATTTACATATTGGTATGTTTATTGATATATAAGGATTAATTTCCAAATAATAGACTTATTTACTTTTCACGATGTTTAACAGATGAATTTGAATCATGATCCAGAATCTAGAATAATAAAAGTAAAAAAAAATGTTACAATTGATGTGTCTACATTTACAATCAGTATGCAAAGTTAATAACTACTGAAATTAATAATTGTCTTTTGATAGTGTTATAGGAAACAATTACTTACCTATGAAATATTACATTACGACCTTTTGCATTTTGCTTTATTGGCGATAACAGGATGATATTGATGATAATAGAATGAACAAATTAAGCAATAAATTGATGCAATCGAGTCAAATGGACAATCTAATTTGAGCTATCACTGCTATCTATTGAATTAATCGTATGATTACGTACCAACTGCGAACATTTTAAATACATACCTATATTGAGTCCGAGTTATTTTATTAAACAGTAAAAATTATAATTAAAATTAATCTACATTAATATAAAAGAAAGATATAATTTGTTTTAACGGTTAAAATTTGTTAATAATAATGTATACATGCGTATTTATCAGCCATATTGAAATAGATTCATTCAAAATTAGAATATAACAATACTTTAAAATGCTCAATTGGAGTTTTTAATTCAGTTAATTATTTTCGATGTTAATGGATTCTACGAAATAAAAAAATGTGCTCGTTTAATGATAGCTCGTTTTCGAAATTTGATTTGAAATATAAAAAATGGAATATTCAATATTTTTATTCAGTAGTTAAATATTTATCATAGTAAGATTAACTGGTATATGATCTATTTTTTTATTAACACACACTACTGCATACGCGAGGCACCTGAGCTCAGTACTGTCATTCGCACGATGAAATTCGAATCGACAAATAGTGATGCGGGTGATGCGGGCTATTCCTCAGTCTTCATGAAATCCAACTGTTTCTTCCCAAAGAATACGCATGTCCAAAATCAAGACAAAACATCTCAAAAACATCATTAACACATTTAAGCTACAATGTATAAGAAAAACATCTTAATCTTTTAGGGATGACATCGTCTTGTCCTTTAAAAAATAATTTTTTTACTGCTTTTTAAAAAAAATTATTTGTAAGTAATATAGTCTCTTTGACAGGTAACATATTTTGTTTATGTTTGTGTTTAACACTACATTTCCATTTTTAATTCATAAGTATAACTAATTTGCACAGACCTCGAACTTATCTCGAATTTATCCTGAATTTAATTTTAAAGTGAACGTTTCAAAATTGCAACATTCGCCTCTATAAGGATGTTTTCAAAATGTTTTATATCATGGTTATAATCATGCGTCTAAATTCTTAAAAATTAGCATTACCCCACGCAATTAATTAATTTTTAAAATTTATGCACACACACACACACACACACACACAAACACACACACACACACACACAC
>NW_017259183.1:4155877-4159618 GCF_001594045.1 Atta colombica | reverse complement strand
TATATATACAAGAATAATTTCTTTAATATTTAAAGTAAAAAATATTTTATATAGTCCTTTACTTTTATTGATATTTAGGGTATCCCAAAAAGATCGGAACGTAAAACTGAATGTAAAACTTATATTTTTGGAAAATATAAATTTTACAAAAAAATATTTCAGACAAAAGTTGTAGAGTTAAAAAGATTTATTTACTGATCTCTGATTGACTTTGGGTGATGTCGCCAAGATCAGGTCAAAATTTTCACATCAAATTTTTTAAATAGAATATCTTTGATTTTAGAATCTAACAGTTGATATTGAGAGTCTTTAAAAACGCTATAAGGAAATATTTTTTCATTAAATACTTTTTGAGTTATGATGCTTGAAAGTTACTTTTCTGTAAAACTTATATTTTCCGGTGTCCCAACTTTTTTAGGACACTCTGTATATATTATAAATGTAATTTATTCATCAGTTTGGATTGTTATTATCAGTTTGGTTTTAATTTGCGGGATTTTTCAGGTGCTCAGTAAATAACAGTTTCATACTCTTTTCGTGTACTTTTTTGTTTGTCTCGTTTGCCTATAATAATAAAATATGCATTGCGTGACATTAACGTCAAAATCGTCAAGAATGCCGTAAAAAGTGCTGTGCAGTTATCTTATCTTGGTAATTAGGTTGTACCACTGTAATTAATGAGTTTTTGCGAGTGTTATGTTTTGCGAGTGCAATGAATGATCTGAGAAGAGGCATCCAGCAGTGGTAGAGAAACTACAAAATAAATCAATTACTTTCTTCTTTTATGTACCATTTGCAAAATTAATTAGTTATAATTATTTTAGTTATAATTATTTTATGCGAAAGCAACAATATTATATTTTTACATATTAATTATTTTGAATTACAACATAAATATTTTTTTGTTTTATAATTCAACATAGTTTCAATACAGTCACAATTCACAGCTCTGCTATACATTGTAACATGTTTACTTTTTAAGATAAAATGAATCTATGTAAAAATGACACACCGAGTATATAACAGAATATGCATGTAAATATATACATACGTATATCAAATTAAGTATATCAAAATGTATAATAATATTTTATAAAGATCTTGGAATAAATAGGCCATATAGGATAAAAATTATTACAAATATTTAATATCTTACAATTTATATAAAATCATTAATCTGTTGAACATTTAGTGTATCAATTAGGATTTTTTAAAAATTATAAAAAATTATGAAGATGTGTTTAACATAAATAATTTTATTTAGTTAATTTTTAATTTGATGATTTTTATCAAGTAAATTATAAAAGATTGAATGTTTACGGCTTATAGATAATTAATGGAAAAGAGAAAAAAGTAAAATAGAAATATAATAAGAAAAAAAACAGTAACATATTTGTAGAATATATATAAAAGTTATATTTTAAAACCTTTAATAACTTTATTGTTCATGGATAATAAGAATTACAACAGGATATATTACACATATTATATGTAAGTGTGCATTTATTATTGTATGTATTCGTATATATGCGTACGTGCGTATGTGAAATCGAAGTAAATTATGTACAGAGCGTAATGAGAAAAAATTTAATTATAATATTTTATTTTCTCGAATTTTTTATTTTAATAGAATTTTATTTAAATAGAATTAAGATTTACGTTTGATAGTTTTAAATGCTTCTGAGATTAAATATAAAAAAATTCTTTTAAATTATTACAAGTAAGTAATAGATATTTAAAGAATTTTTTTATCTATATTTTAAATAAGTATAAATAAGAGAAAGATGGACAGAAAACATTTTATTATTAAAGTAGAAGTTTTATATAACGATTATTAATACGGATTTACATTTCGATACTCGATTTATTGCCGAAAAAATAAAAATCTTAAAATTTTTAATAATTTTTGATCGCTGTTAATTAAATAACATCAATGGAAAAAATCTGAAAAGGGATTAGTTTAATAATAACAGATTCTATTAATAAAGAGAGAAAATATATTTTCGTCTCTCTTGATGATGAACTTGATGATGAAAAAGTGTTTCTTGGGCATGAATATTAGCCATCATGCATAAAGTTTTATAAATATTAAGAGTTCTTCAATATTTATTAAATATTTGAATCTGTATTAAACAATTCGCTGAAATAATATAAGAAAATATTTTTAATTTAAGAAATCCTTAAACTGTAGCGGTAAAAATACAACTGAACCGAATGAAATACAAAAGGAATTGATTTTTATGTGAGTTTCAAAGCATTATTTGCTTTTACTTTATTTTCGTCATTTACTATTAGATTTTTTATTTGCCTTCAATTCTTAATTTTACTGAAAACTTTGACAAGAAATCGTCTGTGCGCTTGTCAAACTTTTTAACTTACTACTGTTCCCATCATCGCGGATCTCTACAGCTCCTTCTTGGGTTTGGATTAAACGGGTGGAAACTGCGCCATAGTTTGTATCGGATTTACATTCTGTCGGGATAATGGCCGCCAAAGTTTCGTCGAAGAGCGATGGGGGGTCCTAAGACAATAGATAAGGCTAAACTTTCCTTAATAATTGTTATCCTTCTATTTGGATACGTCAATAAATTTTCCCAGTAGTTTGAGGAAACAATCATGGAGGAAAAAAGATGATATAAATTAATAATTCTCATACCCTCATATTACAAGTTAATGGTTTTAAATGTTATTTTTATGTTATATTATTGTGTGTTAATATGCATAATATATTATTATTAGAGTAAAAATACTCGTATATTTTCTTAAAAAATTACAAAATATCATGGCTTATTTGGAGCTATAATTAAATTAAATATAATCTAATAATCAACAAACGTTTCGGCAACTTACAAAGTCTTCTTCAGTATTAAAACGCAGAAATACAATCTTAAATTAACATTCTTAAAAAAGAATAAATAACGAATACAATGAAAATTTAAAAACCCATTAATCATGAAGTGTCAATATATAGAGAATTCAAACATCAAAAGTATGAAAAGTATTAGATTACAATAAGATAGGAATATTTGAAGATTTCAATCAACAATAGATTGATTATATCCCTCAATAAAATAGTTTTTTGCCAAATTCTTCAGTTGAAATCGAGAATCCAGTTTATCGCTTGTATCAAACGATTTGAAAATTCATTCGGTTACAAGTATTTTATATTTTATATTTTAGAACAAATAGATATATTAAAATAATAAGTAATTGTGCTTTATGTAATTGCAACGCACGCTCATGTATGTATTTAACAAATTAATTAATAAACAATTTAATAAAAAATTTTTATTAAGATATAAGTAACATGTCACAATAAACAAATATTATACAAAAAGCACTTATAACTATTTTCTTTTTTTTTTTTTTTTTTTTTAAGTCAATTTCTAATGTCAATTTTTCTAATGTCAATTTCTGTAAAATGTACAGTTTTAAAAAAAAAATGAGATTCTTTTTTTTCGGAATAACATTACAGGCATTTCCTATTGTGTGAGCATTATTGCCTCTAAATGCAACGCTGCGAAAGCCGCCGATAAGGTTTCCCCAAGTGTTAATTACGTTCACGTCAAACGCATCGCGTCTATCCCGTGCGGGCACACATCCTATCTCTCGGGACCTTTAGCCGTCGCAATTACGTTAGAACCACTCGATATTCCAACCCGCATAGCAACGATGTTCTCCCTTCCCCTCCTCCCGCTCTCTCTCTCTCTCTCTCTCCCCTTCCCGCCTCTCTCTTTACAG
>NW_017259183.1:4152663-4155726 GCF_001594045.1 Atta colombica | reverse complement strand
GCTCCCCCTCCCGCTCTCCCCTTATTCCCGCCCCCCCCCCCCCCCTCTTATCCCACTGTTTCGCAACGTCGTCTCCGATTAACATAAAATGCATTGCCTTCTCTTCCGATTTTCTAATTCAGTAACAAAGCGTCCAACACGATGGAAAAGCGCCGTGGATTGTTGGAATCGATGTGATCACGAGGTGTGCGTTCGCTCGATAGACGAAAATCGACTTCGAATAATCGGGTATGATGCGACGGTACGCAGTTTCACGAACAATGGAGTAGGATTATGCTTAGGATGAAGGGTTAAACGTGTGTGGTTAGCCGCGGAGTCTGACGATGAATATTACGTGGCTGAATGGGGAAACGTCGATAAAAGAAATTGCGAGTTTTACATAATTTGCTAATTTATTCCCGTCATTTTTCGCGGCATAACGCGCTGCACGAAAAACGTGGACTATTTGTTCAAATGAAATTGTAATCGTTTATTATCGAGTCCGATTGGAAAATTCACTAATTGTCGCTGCGCGATTTTATACGATCTATGTTTCATTTCGTTTAATTATATGCAATAAAAACGCAAGCGAATATAACGTTTAACGGAAACATTATTTATACTCGGTATCTTTTTTTAAAACATTTTTTTATATATATAGTTTCATTGAGAAATGCGATGCAATGTAGTTTTCGATTAAACATTCTGTCGTGAAAATGCAGATAAGTATTTAAATTTTATGTCGACGTTTACACAGACGCGCGCTCCGTATGCATAATACTCAGTGTTTGTAATCCCGGAGAGAAACTATTCTCGACGATATAAATTTTATTCGACGAAAATTCAATCCGGCACGGCACGGTCACGCAGCGCCGAAAGAGATTCTATTCGCAAGGAGTTCGTAATTCCTCATGCAAATCTGCATTGTAGAAAGCGCGACCATCTTTTCCCTTCGCGTGGCCCAGTCTTATCAGCACGATTCGTTTCTTCCGCTTAAAAAATACTTTCCGTGATCCCGTTACTATTCACGAGAATTATGATAAGGTAAATTATTTCCGCAACTCAGCCGTTTATATATCATTTTTTCTCTCATAACGAATAAGACGACTTTTTACTTGGCTGATGCATTTTGCAAACTTAACATGTTCTTTCAAATATTAAATATTCCTTTAAGGATGTACGATTGATCACTTGCGGTGGTGAGGAGGACCTCATGTTGTTGTTCTACATTAGATAATCTCAATCTAATATATGAAAATCTTTTGATAATAAGGAAAGCTGATGATTTATTAAAATTAAAAGATAAGATTAATTGTTAATTTTTAATTATGAATCATAATATTAATATTCTATTATTAGAAAATGCAAGTAATTTAATGTTCAATTATCGATAACTTGGCAACATTGCATTCCGAAAATGAAGTTGGCATTCCTATTCGAGTTGTGCACTAATAATTGACTAGTGCCACTAGTAATTGACAGTTTAATTGAGGCTAAAATATTATTTTCATATACTTAATTAAAGTTAAAACACAACAGGTTTTAAGCAAACCACAATCTAACCTAATGTCGGAAATTAACAGCGTTGCGAAGTTTTCCACGTATATTTCTTTAGTTGCTCAAATATAGGGTTGAACATGTATTTTTATTTGAAATATTTTTATTTGAAAAACAGTATTGGTAAGATAATTATATTTTGTATTTTGTGTTTGTTCGGAGTACGTGAAAATATTTTATATCTTGTATTTCATGGGAGCACATAAAATTATTTTGTATTTTGTATTTCAAATATTAACATTGATAATCAACCTTATTATTTGAATTACAAAATACAAAAAGCTTTCAATCATTCGATTTTAAATGTAAAATATGTAATATTTTTATGTGATCCGCTGAAATAAAAAATTACAAAATACAAAACATTTGTATTGCAAATAGTGTGTTTTAAATAAAAATATTTCAAATACATGCTCAGTCCTGCTCAAATAGGCATGTTTTCATCAGCTTTTTATTCTATATAAATAAATTACATAGTGAATAGAGTTAAAATTCTTGCAAAGAAGTAAAAAAAAAGTTTTGTTCCAATTTATATATTTTTTATGTGGATCGAAGCATTTTAAAAGTAAGTAATTATGTAATGTATCAGTCATTCAATGCATTTGACATAAGACACCATGCATAAAACTCTAAGTTTAGCTCTTTCTTTCTTAAAAATTACGTAGTTAATCGACTTGGAATTTTAATATAGTATTAGTTTCATTTTGAATAATATTTTGTATAATTTTTAGATAGATCGGAAGCATTTTGATTTTTTAATCGTAAACCTCCTTAATTAGAATTTTTTTATTTATTTGTACAATAATTGATTTTTTTTTCATAAAAAATTTGAAAAAAGTATTTTTTTGCCACTCACCACTAAATCTGTTTAAAATCTCTTTACTAGTGAGTATTATTTTATTTCTTTGGACATTTAGTTTATGAAAAGTCCTGTTTCCTAATTATTAACAAGTTTGAGACCAACTGTTAGGTTTTATATCATTATTGACAAAATATCGCTTTCAAATTAGTAACATATAATTAAAATAATATTCTATAATTTCAGGACTTGTATTTATTTTACATCTTTCTATGATTCTTTAGATTTGATTTTAATCATCCTCGCGCTGAAGACTTGCGTCAGAGTTATATTAGAGAATTATTATATTAGAGAATTAGCCGCATCCTTTTTTTATTTCTCATTTTTTTCATCTTTATCTTGGTCTTTTTTCGTTAAACTTTTGCGCGTTCCACAACTTTTGGATATTTCCTGAAATAAATTTTACTGAGCGCAAAGGGAAGCAGGAAAATCCTCCCATTGTCAGCGAGTCATTTTGACTCTCCCTGGCTATTAAATTAACAACGCTCGGCGAACTCAAAGATCGTACGTCGTGGATCCTTCCAAGAAGCTCTTCTCACTATTGTAAGACTTTTCAATTATAACGATCTTGAAGTATACAAGCACCATTTACGATTATGGCGCTTTGGGAGGAGTAAGCGTGGATGCTATAGAGAGAGAGAGAGAGAGAGAGAGAGAGAGAGAGAGAG
>NW_017259183.1:4129105-4152526 GCF_001594045.1 Atta colombica | reverse complement strand
AGAGAGAGAGAGAGAGAGAGAGAGAGAGAGAGAGAGAGAGAGAGAGAGAGAGAGAGACTGTTACTCGCAAAAAAAGGGAACCTTTCGAAGAGTATAGGCTGTTACAGTCATTTTCGCCGTTTTTGCACTCAGGCAGGTTCGTTAAACGCTTTCCACTTTCGTGAGATGGGTAAGTGAGATATCTCGGTATCTAGACAACGCCCAACTGTGTTTATATGAGCTGTTGCGAAATACTTGGCTCTGTCACTAACACGCGGTTCCGTGTTAATGAACTTGGCGAGATCGACGTGGATTCGAGAGCAGATTGAGCAGGTGTTATCACCAAAACTGTTGCGGCGCCTAATTGTTGGCAATGAAAATCGAGGGAAAATACAGGCTTTTATCTCACGTTATATTACAAGACTCGACATTCGTTTCTATGGGCGCTTATGCGAGTTCCCTGCTTCGACAGCGGGAAAAAATGCAAATGCGAAGAAAGTGTGGGACGCAATAATGAAGTTGAAAAGAATGCGATTAACTGACAGAGTTGACATACATGTCGTGGGACATGAATATTAAAAATCTGTCATAATAATATGACAATAGTGTTTGAGGTCGAGGTATATGTGTACGTATATCGTGGAATAACCTTCTATCTCAGCACAATGTGTTTTCGTGAACTTACTTAAATGAACGAAGAAAAGTGAAGGAAAAAAAAATATCGCAGCGATGCTGGTAAGAGGATAGACGATCAAGTTAAGGGCTTTGAGGGAAATCCGTAATTTTATATACGAAAAGTCTGGCTCGTGAAGTGAAAGCATTTTTGCCCGTCTCGACCAGGCGCAGTTATTATCACTCATTTTACCTCTGAACAAAAGCTTCGCGAACTGCGGAGATAGAAATAGCGAACGTTGGCAGAGGTCGACTGGTGACCAGCGCTATTGTCGGGCAAGACGGCCGATGGCGCAGGGATTTCTTTGAAAAGCTTTTTTTCTTGAGTTATAGAGGAAGAGAAAAAGAGAAAGATTTTATAATATGCATCTTTTTTTTAATGCATATTTCTGCAGCGGAGATTACACTGAATTTTTCATAGCTTTGGTTTATGAGTTATTGCATATTATCATTATTTTACACTATACATTTTAATATTATATATATTTTTTATAAAATTTTGAGAAACGAAATAACAATAAGGAAAGGCTGAATTGACCTTCGCTGATTTCGATGAAACTTGGAGGGAGCTTTTCTTGTGAGAGTTCTATTGATAATAAAAAAATAATAATATCCTTATGTAGGGATATAATTTAAAGTACATATATTAGAAATAAAAATATGTAAAATAAATACAATTCAAAATACGTGAAACATGAGCTTGAAATTAATTCAACATGTAGATATATTATATGGAACATGGCAGTATAGGTAAACGAAGAGGGTTCAATAATGCTCCACAAAACAGAGGCGAATTTCGTGATTAAGAAATTTAGGCTTTGCCTAATCGAGAAACATTATGCGAGAGCATCCATAAACCACTCGGTTTCCCTAGCACAGTACACCCTTCTTTGCTAATTACCAATTAGGCATCTACTTTTACACCCGAGATTCTCTCTCGTCGAGTGCTGCCTCGACGAGAGAGAAATTGGAGAATCTCTTAGTAATTAACTCTTACGAAAGATTAATGAACTATCATGCGATTGTGGTTATACGGATCGTCGTTTCACAGTCCGTGACAAGAGCGACGAATTTATGTTCGCTATTATGTGCTCAGATACACTTCGCTAAGCATGGACAAATGTTAAGCTTATACTTAGATCATTTGTACACGCTTAGTTTTGTTCTCCTTAATTGCAGCAGAATATAAGGTAATCAAAATTATCACTTGATTAATCTAGTGAGTAAGAATTGAATGCGCGTCTTTTACTACATGTCGAATAAATTATTCTTCTGAAATTTGTTATGTGGTCTAATTTAGTGTAGTTTACTTTTATATGTGTTTTTTTTTTTTAGTTAGAAAAATATGCTTCAATCATCATTTATTAAAAAAGACTTTAATCTTCACAGAACGAGAAATAAGCCACTATAGTGGCGCTGAAATAGTGTCATATTTTGAGGCAAAGAATACAATAAGGTAATGAATGATAATAAATCTTAGTTAAGAAAAAGCTGTAAGATTTTAAAAATAAATTTCCTCTAAAGATTAATCAATTAATTAATTAACCTGTGTATTAGAAAATATTAAAAATAATAATAAAAACGAAATGTAAAAACGAAGGTTATTAGGAATCAGCATTAGGAAACGAAGCGCAAATACAAAAAATAATATACTAAATCATAAAATAATACTATAAAGATCTATCTGTACATTTTGATTCTAGTTTGAATCTTCAGCAGTGAGCCATTAACAATTAATAAAATAATATAAATTCCGCGCCGCATCTTAATACTAAATAAAACATTCTTATATACGCCTGTATTCCATCGCGCCAAAAGAAAGAAAGAATATATTAAATATGATGATATTGCTGAATCATAAATTGCGAATCGATATTAGGACGGCTTTTTAGAGACAACTTATTATCAGATTTAAAAACATGAGCTATACATGCGTTAAACAAAATTTTTCTTATTAAGTAATGTAATCATCTACTTGGTGTCTTATTGTAAAGGCGTACAAACTTGGGTGAAGCAAATACTTATTTAACGTTAAATATGTTATAAATCGAGATAAAAGCATTATATTGTTAGTCATTATAATTTTGGAAATAAATTCGTGCAGTACATAATGTTGATAAATATATCGGCAACGTTATTATCGATGATTGTCAAGCCGAGAAGTATACAATATATAAAACATATCCCGCGAGTCGTTTTGTGATGCAACATCATTGATCAGGAAAACATTTCAAAATTCCTCTCGCTGTGTATCTTTTTCGTGATAACATATACTGCTTTCGGAGCCGTTTCTCCTTTATGAGCAGATCGGCGTTGGCTTAACAGCTTTTGGAGACCACGCCGTTTCCGCCAACGAGCGTCGAAATTCTAATCTCGTTGGTATGAATGGACTGTGTGCACTGAGCAGCGATTACGGAAAATATATTGACGTCGTGGCGTCGGTCGGTGAAAATGTAGTGCTTGGAACAGTGTTGGAGGCTTATAGTCGAGAAATATAGGCATTATAAATATTTTGTTCTTTGTAAATATTTAAAACATGGAAATGTTGGTAAATATTGGAAAAGTGTTATATATTATTTCACTTATATAAATAATAAAGTCTCATAAAATAATTTCTATGTAACAATGTAATCTACATAAGTAATGCCACTGTAAAATCATATAATAAATAGATGATGTCTCATGTTTTCTTAAAAATCATAAAAAGTTACGTGAGAGTGAGCGTTTCGAAATACTTTCTTGTGAAATTATTGTCGGATCAACGTACGAATATATGGATAATATATTTCGCGACAAATTCCCTGGGAATTCGAAAGGATTTGAGCGTGTTGCGACCACAGAGGTAAAACGCATTGGTGGTTTCATAAGTCGACAGCGGCCACCGTCAAACTATAGTATAGAGAGTTGTCACATCCTCTAGATTATCTTCGTTTCCACGGGGGGCCGCCATAAAAATTGGTCGGTTCTTTTCATCCGGCCTCGATATCGTTCTTGGTAGTCGACAAGGTGGTCTTCCTCGCGTCGCGCTCGATGGCTTTTATTATTTCTTGTAAAGATCGTGGCCCGAACATACTTTTTAAGTTCTTCTTGCCGTTAAAGTATTGTGAACGATAAAATAATACTTGGAAAGTTACATCACTCACAGTTTTTTACGTACTTTTGTTTACGTACTTTTAAAAATATTGCGTCAGTGTTGACAGCGATAAATAATAATGCAATAAAGCTTGTTGACAGTTTATGATAGAAATTTTACAGTGATATAAAATGCAAAAAATATAAATAACTTTTTTATTCTATATATAATATAGAATAACATTTCTATATACAGTGAGAGCAAAAAGTATTTACACAAGCAAATTTGTTGTAAAAAAAGTCTTATTTGTAGAAAATAAACATTAATTAGCAATTTTATACAATAAATACATTCTAAACAAACGAGTTTCGTATTCCTGAGTTTAGAAGCTAAATTTCTCGTCTGTACGAATATAATACTTTTTGAGCATTCAAACAATACAATTTTTAATTTTCGCTTATTTTTTAGATGATATATTTTGTATAATTAATACATATCTTTTTGATATATATAATTTTAAGAAATACAGTTTATTTTATTCTTTATGAATAAATTGTATCCAACAAGAAATGATCATCAATTAAACATCGAATCGACATCAAATTAATGTTGAAATTATCGTATTTATTTGTTGATTCGGCATCAATTCGGTGATTCATTTCTTGCTGGATAATATTTACTTTTTAAAAATAAAGTTTTTTAAAAAAATATTTTCTTTGTACGAATATTTTCTGCACTCACTGTATATACATAATGAAAAACTTTTAAATTTTATTAATCGATGTTAAAGTTGGATTACACATATTTCAGTAAAAATGATTAAAGTTTTTTTTTAGATTTAAAATTAAAAAAAATTTTTTGTTATTATTATTTTCTTGCATATTTTAGCTGGAAAGTTTGAATTCTCTCTAGAACAGAGTAATCTCGTTTTCATGCTAAACAATGTGCCATGAAAGCGGATAGGGGGAAATGAGATAGAAATTGGTTCACCTTAAATTAAATACATCTGATTCATATGTAAAGTGCACAATTAACACTATAATTTTGTTCATTTACCTCTGTAGTTCTCAGAACATCAAGAATTCATTAATATTATTTTAGCCTTTCTTAATATAATAATAAAGAAAAAGATTGTATTATAATTTTCCATTTACATTTCCTATAATAACTTTGTTAATAACCAACGTTTCAAATTGAAAATTTAACGATTATATTCATCAAAATTTTATTCAATTGATTCTAGACTCAAAGAATCTAGTCATCTTATGAAATATTTATTATTTAAGACGTTATTTATAAAAATAACGTGGCGTAATGACTGCATAATGGATCGAAGAGGAACAGGGATGATAATGTAGCTCTCCACTAAAAAAATTAATTTACTTTAAAAAGCCCAATGTTTTGTTTAAAAAATTATATATTAAAAAAATAAAATATTTCAATGTATATACAGGTATGTACATGTAACTTCTTAGCATATAAGTCAATACTAAAAATCTATAATACATGTCATGTAAACTCTAGAAAAAGAATTATAATCGTCTTATTATTTTTACATGAAAATCTCAAAAAAAGAGAGACTGTCAATAATTAACACGTTTAGGAGCTACATTAATAAAATTATTATTTAATTTTGCGTAACTTGAAATGTGCAATACAGCCAAATAAAATATTAAATAACGGACAATATAGATACTCAAGTGTACATATATTAAATAGTATGATAGTACACTCAAGAATGAGGAAGTATGTACAGTCAAATGTTAAGGTGTATCTTAAAAACATTAAGTTTCAAAATGCTTGAAAGTAAAAATATGCTATGATAAATGCCGGGTATTGTTTATTGGCTATTGTTTATTGGTTAGCGATATAGGTTAGTGACGGATTAAGCGGTTTACAGTGAGATTTTAAGCCGTAAAACTTAAGTTTTAAGCTTTAAGCCAAAAGAAATTGACCAATCGATTGTTCTTCTCACATTCGTCAATTTCTTACAACTCAAGGCTTAATTTTTATGCCTTAAAATCTCATTGTAGATGCCTTTACTGAACAAATGATTCTATAAATAATCATTAGGATTTGTTATTTAATATGAAGATATTAAGAAGGTGTTACACAAGAATAATGCTTAATATCATTTTCTTTTCTATCAATTATTTTATACCACGCTATATTTATCAAAGTCAGTTATTCAAATTTTGTCCTTAAACAACCTCACAATAATTTACAAAACATTCATAATTTGCAATGTATATCTTGCTATTTATTAAATATTATGTATCGTTATACGTTATCACTATTGTATACTTTTACTTTTCATTCAATATTCCATATTTACATTACTGAATCCCACGCGCGGTTGAAAATCCGTTTAAATTTCAGCGTTCAATTGGGAAAATTCGTATAAGCCGCTAATTCATTTACGTAGGCGAGCACGGCTATCGATTGTGTCGCGACGTGGCCGTAGCTAGGCGCCTGTATTTATGTCGCTTTCTAATAAATACAGTCATAGAGGATAAATGACTATTCTCCAAGACCGGTGTCTAGGTTCCTTTACGCTCGCACGAGAGATATCGCTTTCCATAGGAAATGGTAGATGTTACTCATCCTTCTCGAATAATCGAGGCTCGTTCATATGCACACCGGTTACTCGCATGTACAGATACCGTGTTCGCGGTAGACCGAACATACGGAACGTATACCTGTTCGGACTGTCTGGCGCGCAGCGTGTTCCCACAGGTGCGTAGGAGTCGTCACCTATCTACCTAATACACTTAACGACGGGTGCCTTCGGTAACGTCATCTGTCAGAGACTAATTGCCTCGAACTGGTGTCCCACCGTTCTATTGACATTCAGTGATAATCGTTTTACTACGGCAGGAATCACTGTACTATGTGAACGCTCGAAAAAGCATTAAATAATAAATAAAAAATTAACTTTATTGTATAATAATAGAATTCCACTTCAAAGTGGAATAAATGAAATTTTTGAAGAATACTTGATTTTTTGTATAAATTGTAACAATTATTTATTATGTAATTTCAATAATTTTTTGACATAAAAATCTAATTCTACTTGAAAGATTTGGATAAGATCTGTGAAAAAAAAAAAATAGTAAAGCTTAGTCGTTTCTGTTTTAAAGAGAAATTATTACATATTTTTATTGCAAACTTATATATATTTACTTATTTTTACGAATGTAGGCTTACGGGATTGATGACGATGATTTATAAAACTGATTCAATCTAGATTTATTAGATTTATTGGATTAGTAACTGAACCTATTAAAATACAGATTAAAAAAATATTGATTATCGTTATATCACGAAGAGAAATTGGATTATATAACTAAGCAAAGAAATAAGTTGGTTATTTTGCATTTCATAACGTTAATTTCATTTGATGACAACTAGGAAGAGTTTTTGAATTTATTGTCGCGTAACACTATTCGCATATAAATTGACTGTTTTATAAACGTTCATTTTAGACTTGTATAAATATGGTACTATTCGTGCAAAACATCACAGGATACGGTCGGTTATGCGCCAGAAAGGTTTGGAAAATATCGAAGTATGCATTTTTGGCAGAATTTCAAGTGACGGAATTTTAGAAAATCAATCTCGATAGGATTTATTTTTTACTGATATAGAATTCGTTCGTCTAGCTGATAAAGAGAATTCCATAGAGATTTACAACATCAGGAATATTACAAAATTCGATGATTATATCTGAGAAAAACATACGTGAGTTTCGTATTACATTTCTACGCTAAATTCATATGTGTCTATTGACTTTTCGAATTTTTAGTTTGAAGCCAATTTTAAATGAAAAAATATTGGCGAATAGATTAGTAATATTGTGGAACTAATTTATGCAGTAACTAATAAGATATACATACGTTCCTATGTTTCCCGCGACGGCAGGAATAGCTTGTCTATAGTAAAGCCTATCACGTTTCCGTTCCAATTACTTTTAACGACAGATAATGCACAGTTTTTTCACGATGCATAACGAATCATGCGTCAATGTTTTCTCTTTAATATATCCAAGATCTAATCCAAGGACAACGACTTCGGAAATGCGTTCGGTCGACAACTGGATCAAAGCGGGTCAATTCTGTCGACAGTATTCTGTCGAACAGGAAATTTGACGTAATAAAGAAAATGGCAGCAAATACAGCCATCGGGGTCAGACGGAGAGACAGACACTTAACCACTCACAATGATATTACGCAAACTGGTTGGACGATTAGGGAAAAATGTCGCCCCGTCTCTGACTCGATGTGAACGCTCGCCCGGTTAAGTGACATTTCTATCTAGTAGCTAGAAATTTGATAGTATGTGATTCTCGTTTGCATTTAATGCGACCTATTTAATGCAATCGTATTAATTTAGCCGATTAAACCTGTTTTAATGTTCAGACAAATTAATAAAACTCAATTTTTTTTAAATCATATAAGAGAGAAATAATTTTTTTGATTAATTTTATATTTAATCCTTAACAGTCGCACTTCAGTAAAGTATCATGACGGTCATATAGGGTTAAAATGACTTCAAACAATCGTCGCGTCCAAATCATCGATTGTTTTAAGACAATAAAATTACCAAACATTCTTTAAATAGTATAAAATGTGAATCAATTTAATATAAATTTTATTAAATTTTATTTTAAACATAGCAAAAACAATTATTGAACTAAAAGAAACGTAAAAAATGATTTTTACTTTAAAAGAATTATAACTTGAGATAAATTTCCGGCATATTAAGGTTTCTTTATAGATATTTTGAGCATCAAAATTTAATTGTGATATTATTTCAGTAGTTTAGCTGTGTTTTTAAGTCCGATAAAATTTCGGCGCGTAGTTCAAAATAACTATAAATGTGATATATGTATGAATGTACGTATATAGTATATATAAATTAACATTGAATTATTTAAGCATCAAAGATCCAGCTTCGACCGATATGGATCTTTAATTCTTATTTCTTATTGATTGTGTTCTCACATATACGATCTAATAAGATAATTATTGTTGATAACTTTTTAGATATTTAATATTTATTCAAGAAATGTTTAGGGTGTATTCTTCAGATAGCATTTTAAGAAAGAAATTAGAATCATAATATGCGTTTCAAAAATATTTATTTTGAGATGTGAGAAGGATAATTTTAATCTTGTAGTACCACCCCGACATTTTCGATCATAGTTTACACTCTGGGCCATTAAGAGAAATAGCATATATTTTTTATGGTTCCAAACTACATAAAAATCTGAAAAAATTTTTGTACGCTTATGAAACTTTTAACAATAAGTTTTTACCGTAATGGACTGTGTTTTATTTATTTTTTACATATTGAAATTTGAATAAAAATTTTGAGAAAACATGATATCGATTATACCTTAAAAGGTATAAGCTATAAAGTGGTGGAGGATTGAAGAAAGAAAAAGAAAATTTTGAAAAAGAAATTTACTTTTTATTTGCAGAGGCAACCTAGAAACTATCGATAGATAGTAATAGAAATCCAATATTGAAATAATAACGAGTAATAGAGGAAATTTAATCCAAACTTTCGTTGGGGTCACAGAGACTCTATATGACTTTTAAGAATTAATCAAATTTGTGGTATAATTATATTTATATTTTATTTATAGTTTATAAATTATAAAGTAATGTTATGCAATAAAAAATTGTATTGCTATCTTCTCGGCTGATACAATTAAGTGTTGCAAATTAGTTACAGGACATTAATTTATCACAGTTTGCTGCAAGAGTAATTCACAGGCAATCCATTTCAAAATTTGTCACTTAAATTTTGATGAATATGTTGTTGCATTGATGCAAACCTATATAACAGTGGTAAATAAACGTCATGCATTTAACGCATATCGAAATAGCGTTATTGTCTATGTTGTAAATCTATTTATTGTAATTATGTACCTATCATGAGTTAATACAATTGTTTTAATCATTTAATGGATGCCAAAATTATTCACGGACATTATCGACAATAATTACTTTTATTATTAAAGAGGTTCACAGGCAAAAAATCAAAGAGAATATTTAAAATAAATATTAAAACATAGATATGTAATATTAATTTTCATGAATACAAAGAAATAATTTAATTTAATTTTTCTTTCTCTATTTTAATTCTAGCAGATATACATATTATTTTATGTATGTATTAAAAAAAAAATCTATTTTATTGCATAATTTTTGTTCTCAAGTACAATTCTCAAGTACTTTTCCTTTAGAATTGTATTTAAATATAATTCTAAAAAAAATGAAAAAAAATATATATACATAAGCATCGTGATGTAGTAAATTTCTTGCTAATGGATTTTGCTGTGAGATATTTTCTTATAAACAAAAATGTGTCTTGCTGGCACGCCAGAGAAGAGGAAGTGAGAAAAAGATATTCTCTGAATATATAAAACGTATTAGTGTTGCGAAAACATGATCCGATCCATGTAGTCCGACTAAGTTTAACTAGACATAGGATGCGAGCAGTTCACATTCGTATCGACTCATGTCGGTTCTCGCCGTGCGTAAACTGACCAGATTGAATCGTGGGAACTGGAGAACTCCATTCGAACGCCTTTCTCTCCTCCTCGCTCGTGCTCTCTGCGCGTGTCCGTGTCCGATAAATAGCGAATAGTTTCACCGTTTCGGTTTCCGCGAACGTAATGCCGAATATTGCGTAAACCCCGTTCTGTCATTGCGCCAATTACATGCGAATTAAGCGTGATTCGTTCGTATTGAACGAATATACGAGAAATATAGTAAGCCATGGTAACCTCGTTGGAAACCTCGCCCTTAACCACCTGCGTCGCGCGCATGCTTTTTTCTTCCCTCTAATTGGACGATGGAAAAGGAACCATTACTACTCTTACGATTTATGTTCCATTTTCTACCCGGTAGGAAATTATGATCCAATTAATGAGGAAAGTACCGTCGTACTGTGCGCTAGCGCCGTCGTCTGTTAACTATATGCGCGCTTCGTTATTTAACTCGCTTAATGATTTTCCTTCATTTACGTCTGTCGTTCATTTGCGTTGCCAATTTGAGAAATTGTAAATATTATATAATTAATCGTGATATTTTCGGTGTGTAAGCATCGTGACATTATTATCATGGCGAGATTTTTTTTTACAGCACATTCTGAAATATTGGATTGGCAAGAAAGTAATTGCGTTTTTTTAAAAGGCATCTATCGGTAAAAACCGCAATTACTTTCTTACCAATCAATATAAACATATTTTGGTACAGTAAAGTTTCAGCTTTAAGAATCTTTTTTAAATTGCAATACGACAATTTTTAATTGGAGTTATGAGCAATTAAAGTCAAAATGACTTTATGTAATCCGCGATAATTCAGTAATCAAAAATCGTAGGAATATTTAAAAAAAAATGATTTTGTAGGGAAAGTATCAAGCTTTCACGATAGGTAATCGAAAATTTTCTCAAATTTGTTTTGAGCACGTTACAAACCCACAAAGTGAGAAGAAAATTTTCCGTCTTTTTCAGCTCGTAGTTTTTAGTATGTAAAAATTACCAAACTCATATAAACTTAAAAAATGTATTAAGCTTTTAAAAGTAGAGATTTCAAGCTTTAAAATTCTTTTTTAAATTTAAATTTCATTCATTATTGCCGAACATATTGTATATACAACGTTGAGCTAAAAAAACGCAATTACTTCCTTGCCAACCCAATAATTCTAATTAAATGCAAAAATTTGAACATTTTCTTCTAAACAAATTAAATCGTTCTTTCGTTCTTCTCTTTGGAAGATTTCATCCTTTTATGACTATTTGAAAGGTTTCCAAGTTCAAAGGCATATGTTTACGTCCGCGTGCCCACTTTCTAACGGTGTGCCTTGAGGGCACATTCGCGCTTTCATCATCGCGGATCATGGATGAATCACGGCACTTCGCGCAGTCTCGAAGTCCGTCATTATGAATCATCATTCTCCGTGAGCGACCTGCCGCGGAGACAAGCTTGAGAAGGAGGAACGGAATGCAAATGCGCTTCGCTCGATCGAAGATAGAAGGTGTCTAGATGGCCGCGTATCGTATCTTGTGTCACGGCGCACCTCCTCGACCATGACTTCACAAAGTGTACTACTACACATATAACCAAATGCAAATCTTTTATTTGCATTTTAATATTGCTGTTCAGACGAGGTCAGATGCCTACAATGTAGGCGCGGAGACACGATTTCTCTTTCTCTCTCTCTTCCGAGGAAATTCTACATTGCTCCAGAGTTTCATCAATTAATTTTATTTAACGCCATTTTGAAGAAGGAATGCCCATTTTATTATAATTACTCATCTTATTATCTAAACTCTTAGAAATAAAATAAAAGTGTTTTATATTATAAATTTCAGATATTTGCATAATAACATGTTTCTTTTATTCTCTCATGTAATGATGATATAATGATGGTTATAAATTCAATAATTTTCTATTACGAAGTAGCGATTTTGTTACGTAAAACAGATCTAATCATTTTCTTTGAAAATATCCTTGTATTCTGCGAAAATAGCTGCAAGTTGATTCCGTGTAGAAACTAGTCGAAAATGGCAGGTAGGAAAGGAAATAAAAGCATTAAAGAAACGGAAAAATGTTCTCAGCAATGTAGTCTACCTGCTACCTTCGACAGGTAAAAGATGTGCATTATGTCGTAGCGAGATCTTTCCAAAGGGATAATTTGCCGTTTTTATTTCCAAGCCCTTGACGGCGGCGCAGCCATTCGAATGACTGTAGTCTGAAACGAAATGAAAAATATGCTGTGTAGTACGGTCGTAAACATGGGCATCTGTCGCTTTCATGCATACTGTCTAAGGAAAACTTCTGTGAGAAAGATCCTCGGTGTATGAATCGAATAAAAAACATTTATAATGTATCATTAGAACTTGGCAGATTGTAGTCAGGGAGCATATTGAAAATTTCATTATTCTCTCGTGATGGATTTGTTAAAAGTTTGCTGCACAATCGACACACTTAAGACCTCGATTTTAAGACTTTTTAAAAATGATTTACCACCGCACGATCCATTCTGAACATTACAGCACTTAGAGTGGAAAAAGAATAATCTCTTTAATTATTTCTTCAATATATATGATACATACGAGATATGTATAGTTATAAGCATAAAAAAATTATTTTATTCAAGGATAGCTGAATGACTTGAGACTTCTATAATTATTATTGTAAATTTACTTCCTTGTAATTGTATCACTTTTTGTATCGGTAACGGTCTTGTTTTCACGGAAATCGTTACACGTGTCAGATCGACATATATCGTTCATATTTGTTAGACAGCGATGGCTCGGAACCCACAATTATCGCCATGTACAATGGAGGTCTTGGGACGCAAGATACGAATCAGGAGTAGGAGAATAATGTGATTAATCTTGATATAACGCGATTTAAGTGGCACATGGAACGCGAGTTATTTCGACGTGTGTCGAGACGAGAAGGAAAAGAGAGGAAGGACCACCCACTTTGGTGAGAATGTGCGTGTCGGTTAGCAACGCTCTGTTGGGATAATAAACGTAATGGTGGCAAAAATGATGAAGCATGGCTCACGCCGTAACAATACAACGTCCACGAAATCGCGATGCACCGCAATGCACCAGACATCTCGTGTACCGAGACGTAATCAATTTTTCAACCGAGAAACCTTAAAATCGCGCCGAAAGGAACGACAGAGATGACAGAAGGCGTTTTTCTCACATGACCGGGCCAGCTCCTTCCTTCACTTTGAAAAATTAAAAAAGTTATAAATGAGCTTTTTTATAAACTCTTGACAGTTTCGTTGCTTTTGAATTCCGTCTTGTACTCGTACTCATCCATTGCTTCATGATATCTCGGTTTACGATCGCTTATTCCTCCTAAAATATTCGTTGCAACGTGTTAATATAGGCGTGGAATGATTTATGGATCGGATACAATATATAATGACGGGAAATCGAGCGTAGTTAATCAGATATATCACATGTTATCTGTCTTACGTTATACAATATATCTATCCATAAGATTATCCATGAGATTATTTTTTTGTTTGCAAATATAAACGTATATCATGGTATTACAACAAAATTTATTTGTTGTAATACAGTACAAATTAATAAAGAAAATGAAAAATACGGAAACGATTTTTCTGCGTGCATTGTGTGCATTGTTGTCGGACAAAATGAGTTGGCTTCTGTTTTCGAACAATATAGTGGCTGACGCTCTGTAGTTGGTACTTGATGTATATTCCACGGAGTCGTGATCTCGACAGTTAGTTACTGGGTAATGTAACTGGCTAACATGTTGGACAACTCGAAAGTACTGCAGAAGCTGACAGCGTTAAGTATAATATACAATCGTCTAATTAGATTGCAATCCTGCTGGTTTATTTTTTTCTGATGTAATAATTTTTTGTTTATATAAAATTTCCTTTATAAGATTGTTGTTAATTTAATTGGTTTCTGATAAAATTTCGGATGTACAGCAAAAATAATTTTATTCACCTTTAGAATTTTTTTTAAAAGAAAAGATGAAAGAATCTTATTGTAGATAATTTTTTCTATATTATAAATGTTTTATTTGAAATAATCAACGCGATTTCTCTTTTTCCATGTTTTCCAATGTTCAAATTCCGATTCGATATTTTCTGGAATTTCAATTACTAGACTAGTCTCTGAGATATTTGAAACCATCACGTTTAATTTTTTATTCTTCGATATTCTTTAATGTAATGTAAATTACAGCAAGTTTTGTGTTTCGATTAATATACAAAAGATTTAAAATTATTTTTCTATCATTTACATTATTTATTCAGTTAATGCACTTTTATTTTTTACGACAAATTTTAATAACATGAAAATTAGAGTACAAATATATTATAATAATACCAAGTATATTATTAATTAAATTGAAATGTATATCTAGCAGCACTAAGTGATTCAATTAGTATTAATATTAATATTAATAGTAGATATTAAAATATTTATTTAATATTTGAAAGATAAGATATAAAAATATATTTAAAAATATATATAATATATTTAATAATTAGCATTAATTAAAGAACTTCGTCATAACATAAACATATATTTAATTAGGAAATAATTCTGAGATATAGATGAATTCAATTAACGATTATTTTTAATATCGTCTATTATCAAATGTAAATATGATATTAATCCAAAGAATGTTTATATTTTAATCTGTATTATTAATGTTAATTTTTTAATTTTTTTTTCTTTTTTAACAATTAGGCAAATCAACTGAAGTAATATCGATTTATTTATTGTATTCTTTTGAAATCAACATCGAGATTTCTCGCTTATTTATTCCTCATACGGATTTTTATTTGTTCTCACTGTCTCTTTCCAATATATATCGGCTCACAGTAAAACCTCGGAGGAAGCGAACGTGGAGTATGTATGTCATTGTAGACGGCACTAATAGAAACGGGACAAATAGAAAATCAATTCTTCTACGGAAGGATGCTTGCATCCTGTGGGTGAACGGACTTATTTATCTTTGTCGTTTCTTAGGTAATCCGCCGTGATTGTCTTAGAGAGTTGAGAGTCAAATTATGCGTAGAAGTCGAATTGATTTTTCATTAGCGATGATTCATATAGTTCGACAATAAATATGAGATTCAATTGTCAATCGTTAAGTTTGGGCTGTGGAAGATTGCACCAAAACTGCAGTCTGAATATTGAACCAGTTACCGTGCCGTTGAATAATGGAAACTTTTAGGTCAATTGTCGTATACTGAGTCACGAATACTACTTTGCAAGAGAAACTTTCATGATTGTTGTATTTTTAAGGCAAAGAATCGCTTGGCAGAATTATGAAATTACATTTCAAATCGAATTGATTTTTCGAAGCGATAATTTATAATATTACTGCATTTTTTTTTATCACAAATAAGAAGTTTGATTGATTATATAATTTCGAATTAGATTATAAAATATTAAATTACGATTATATAAAGATTAAAATTTTTGAATAGATAAAATTTTAGTAATTGGTTTACAAGTGATTGGGATTTTCCGAGTAATCTACTTATTTTAATCATTATACCTATAAGACATTATATCTATAAGACTATCTAAAGACATTTACTTAAATAAGCAAAAAGTTACGAAGTAGTAGAAGTTGAGTTGCAAACGCTAGTTTATAAGTGAAGAAATTGCAAATGTAGTAGAAGTATAGTCGTGACTTCGTAAATTTTCAACATTGTCGTATTTCGAGCGGCAGGTCAGCAGGCGAGAACTTTTAGAGCTAAAATCGATCCGGAAACTAGGGCAGATTAAATATTTAACTACTCGAGCAAACGTTGTGTGACAAAGGTGCCAATAAATGGACGAAAATATAATGACCCGCGTGCACTTATCGTCATTAATGATCGACCCAATTTCAAAACATCATTGCAGAAAAGGTTACGAACCACGAATAACGGTTTTACATTTGATTGTTCAAACTATCTTCTATATTAAACAATTGTCTGCAGTGGCGAAGTTATCGATCGCGAAGCTTTACGCCTTGCGAATGGATCTTGGCCAGAATAAAGATATGAAGGAGATAAGATTTATTAAACGCTTATGTTTTTATATTTTTTTTTAGTTTTTTTCATATTTTTTATTACATAATCATCATTTTATTACACAATCAATAAACATGTTTTAGAAAAATTCCTATATCAAATAATATTGGGTTGTCCGGAAAGTTCGTGCTGCAAAAGATTTAAATTTAATAAATGAAATTAAAAATTTAAATCTTCTGCGTTTCACTTTTCCTTCCAAATCGGCACGAACTTTTCGGACAACCCAATATATTTCAGAAATTTACATATAACATTTTTTTTTAATCTCAGATATATTTTCTCTATTCAGAGATTGAAGTTTTGCTATCAATTGTCGCACACAAAGGCGTGACAAATAATTAAACCAATAAGCTGTCTAAGCTCAATGTACATAAGTTCGATAGAATCTCATTAATCCAATTAATTCGATATATTGTGCTCTCTCACTAAACATAATTTCGTGCTAATTAGTATCTATTCTTCATACGTTTTTACACTTGCAACTCTCATTGCGGACAAATTACATATTCGAATGGTCTCCGTATCATGGAAACAATATCGTTGCCATTACTCTAATGGACTGTATTGTCCCGACCACACTGTCGTCCAATAAGAATTATTTCGCGCGCAACCAATTATGCCGAAGAGCTCGAATGAAAAACAAATTGTACGAATGGCTCGTTAATTATCGCGCGGCACACTTTACGAGCTATTCCGTACAATGTGCTGCTCGTAGCGTGTTCTTTTTGCTGAAGATTTTATTTTTCCCAAATGATAGGATTTAAAAAACATGTTTCTGGGGAACAGATATTTTATTTTATTTACAAAAATAACGCTCTCTGTGTGCATAATATGGGGAAAGCAACGTGATAATGTAGTTATGTTATGTTTATAAATGTGGAATATATTCTGTATATTAAACTGGCGTTTATTACGCTTTAATTATCAGTAACTTTAATTATCAGCATTGTAACATTGTGCTAATCGGGCTACTTTTTTTCTCGTATGTTTCAGGTAAGTCCTATTGCAGAGTGTGAAGCACAAATGAGCGAATCGATCGCAATTATCGTTATTCTGATTAGCGACTGATCGTCGCCGTAACGATAATTAATTACTCGATGTGGTACCGACGTGGTGTTTTGGGATGCGATTTCCCAATGGATGCGGCCATATTAACACGTATGTACATAACCATATATGCGTGTTCATACACGTGTATGTTTTACCCCTATATGCATACATATATGTATATTTGCCCATATGTACGTTGCACAATCTACAGATGCAGTAGATACCGCAGGTATTTGAATTCCAGCGTACCACTCTCGTCTTATGAGAGCTCGCAAATACTCGGTTCAGGGTTCATTGTTGTCGATCGTGTTAAACGTTTAATTTACTAATGAATATTGAATTCCCCGCGAAATCACCGATATTGCTTTTATGACAAGCTGTGAAAACTGTAAAAAAGCTATTTTATAGAATTAATACCATTAATTCTATGTCACTTTGCAGTCACACCCTAATGACAGTTGCGTGTCAACGAAAGTCATGTCATATCTATTTAATATCCATTTGGATTTTTTAATGTAATATTATTATATTTTAATTATATTCTTGAGGCTTCCACGGGTGCTTCCTAAAAATTATGTGCTTGGCATGAATCTGGATATGGAAAAAACCCGCGAAACGCATAATCTTTATTTTAATTATCTTTAATATCTTTACATATTATTAATTTATTTTCGCATTTAATCACACACTATCTAGCTCTCGCTGTTATTTTATAAAACATATTATCGAAATTATTCGACAATGCGGAAACATTCGAAATATAGAACCGAAAACATGACGCTTTTATAAAATTTATGAAAATTATAATAATTTATTCATATACATGTAGAGAATGTATTTCTTGTCTTGAATAATAGATCGATAATTATGTAGATTATATACAGCCTTCGATGTAGTTTTTTGCTATTGACTATATATATATATATATATATTATATATATATATATATATTTTTTTTATTTCTTGATATTTTTCTTATTATTTATTCAGTAATACGCTTTTTCCATTACGCAATGAATTACAACGGATATCTGGTTTACGCGAAAGCTTATATGATCTGTAGCTATTATTATTTACGAAATGCTATTTAATTAATTACTAGCAAGGCATAATGCTTGTGTGTTAATGTTCGTTAAATTCGTGTATAGTACGATATTTAATACATTTTATCTTCTCATTTATTCATTATTAATTCGATGCTGCCTGATCCGTATTCAAGAACGCATGCTCATTATAAACATGCAATCCCCGTTATTTATGCATCCCGTTAATTAAACGTTTAATTGCACAACGTGATAACGAAGTTTTATTTAAGTTTATATTTGTTCATATGTGTAAATAATATGATTCCATACGAAATTAAAAAAATATTTCTTTGCGATATGTATAAACTGGAGAAAAATAGGGACATGACATTTCAATTTAACTTGATTGTTTCTGCTATGGTATCGCTATATGTGTCTTTGTCGATAGGAAACGGTAACATTCTACTCGCGCGCGAACGACGCAGGACACCGTTGGTGGACAATCGAATAGACATTCGTCGACGATCGTCGTAAAATTAAATGCTGTGACGCGGTCCCGTTTCATGGCTGAGACTAACGCTCGTAAATAAACGACTCATTGTTAGCAGTCGGATACGGATATGGCAAAAATAACGATTTGTCAACGCTACGCGGACGACTGCGCGACTCTATGCACCGACTGTGCGTAACTTTATTACTGCTCTTCGAATTCTCCAGACGACTATTAACCGGAAATGGACTCCCTGGTATTGTCCCGGTGAATGTGACACTCGATATGTACACGGAAGCTTCGGCTAGAACTATACAATAGTAATAGTACACTGAAAAAAAATATAGTCAATACTAAATATTTATTAAAATTAACTATATTTTTTTCTCAGTGTAGGGATCAATAAAAATGTAGTTTATTTATGAATTAAATTTATTATTTTATTTATTATTAATTTATTTTTACATAAAAATATACTATGAAACAATAACAATAATTATATTAGGACTCTCGAATTTTAAACAATACAAAAAGTTAAATATAGGTTAATGAGAGTCAGCAACGATAAATATATATATAATACTTAGATATTGATGTCTTCTTTATTTTGACAAAATACAAAATAAAGAAGATCCATTAATCCAATATCTGAGTATTGATTGTTCATTAAATAATTGCACCGTTTATCGTTGCTGACTCTCATTAGCCTATTATATTTATCTTTTTATATATTGTTTATACTATGAAAATTATATTGCTGTTTTATGGTTAAAAACTAAGAATTAGCAAAAATTTATTATAATTATAAAAGTGTATAATATTAAAATCAAATGCCGAATCCTAAAAATTTACATTTTCCAAAATTTAGAAATAAATTTATTCTATTTTTTTCTAATTTATTTCTAAAAACTTCGAAAACTTTCTACTTGGAAAATATAAATATAGAGATAATATATTTTCAAATATCTATATTGTATATTAGACGCTCAGCATATTTGTATTAATTAGAAAATATAAAGTATTACTCTTTTTTTTACACACATACATTGAAATTTAAATTTATTTAGAGATTTCGGAAATTCGAAACTCTAGGATGCACATACAAGAATGTATCGAGTTCAAAGTTAATTTATTAATAGCTGCGACGCGTGTGATAAATTATTTGCCATGTTTAGCATGAAATCATTTGTAAGACAATTGACTTTTTGTCATCTTAATATTTTTTATTTAATATCTCGGCAGCATCGCAATATGCATTATTACTGGCGCATTAGTAATTCATAACTATCTATCCCGTAGCTTTTATATCATTGCAAGTTGTACGTGGGCGTAAGAACGCTTACGCCTCGCCCTTCGCGCGTTCACGCACCTACACTCGACGCGACGCGACGCGACGCCACGCACGATCGACACTTCCACCTACGATCCGTTTGGCTGGATCTTGTTCCGTACATCGTGATCCGGTATCCCATGGGAACATGTCGAGTATTTATTCTCTCCACTTGCATTATAGATCCCGTAAGGATAAATTCTCCAGTATCACACGCTTCGAACACCGTGAAAGTGAACCGGTTGACCGTCCGATTGTTTACGGAAATCACCGTGTCCTTGTCGTGAGACTCACTGGAGTGGAAATACCGTGGAAATGTATCTACCGCGCGTGCAAATACAATCGCGTACAGGTGAGATTTATTGATTTAAGGGGGAATGTTAATTAAGGCATTTTTGTGTGTGACGAATATATTACTGGCAATTGAATTAACGCTTTTACGATATTATAGCTTTCCATAAATTTAATTCAATTTACTATTGTATTATGCGTATTACGATGATCGTAATAGAAAATATATCAATAATATATTGATGATATCTATGCTTATTAATTCAAGAATTTGCAGAAATAATTGGGTTGGGAATTAATTATTGATAATATATATTACAAATGACGAATATTGATAAATTATATGAGAAATTTCTTCAAGCATCATATATAATGAAATACACAGTGATGTGATAAAATAAGATTCTTACAATGTTTCAGAGTTGGGTAAGTTAATGTTTTTTTTAAACTAAATTAAGTTAAAGTTAATGGCTTATAAAATTAATAAAATTAAGTTGAAAATTAAGGAATAAAGAATTAACTTAATAAAAAATTGAATTAATTTATGTATATATTTAAAAAAAAGTTATTTTTGAAAAAAATTATTTTTGAAATCAGAATGTCCTAATTTTTCTTAAATGAGATTACTTTAAATAATTCTTACAAATATAGATTATTAATTTATATTCACATGTAAGTTATTTATATATAATAAGAGTCACCATAACGTGTTTTTGTCAAAATCTTACAAGAAAGAAGGGTATATGTTTGCATTATTTCTCTTTCTTTAATCTTTGTCTAACTTTCTTTAATTCATGAAACGACTGCATGTTTATGACCATATTGATATTTGTTACAAAAAATATACGTAAAAATTTAGAAAATGATTAGATGTGCAACTCTGTACTTCTACAACAATTCTTTATCTAAGGCTCATTTCATATTTATGTTGCTGAAATATAACGTTTGTGTGATTCCTACCACCTAAAATTAGTGTGATTCAAATATAAGCGGAAATTGACAAAATCTAGCGAGTCAATAAAAACTGACTATCTTATGATGTGACTCTTATTTTAAAGTCTCTCATCATAAAATCATTGAACTTTTTCTAAATTAATTCTCTAATGTTTAAGACTTCATAGAAAAAAAAATATTAGCATTAAGAAAGATAGAAAAATTTTCAATTTAAAAAAAGTTAATAAACTAAAGTTTAAAAGTAATTAAATTAAGTTAAAAATTAATGCATTTAAAATTAACTAAATTAAGTTAAAAGTTAACTTTTTAAATTTTCTTTTAACTTTTAACATTTCAACTAGTTACTACCCAACTCAATCCTGCAATGTTTGCATAGATTAATTAATAGAGTAATTAATTTTATGTAGATGTGTTATCACAACTTAAATTTATTCATAAGTATAACTTCTTGTGATAGTCGATTCATAGAAGATTTTATAATTTGTATTACAAAGCAAAATAAACGTTAATAATGAGACTGAACGCTGATGAAAATATTACGGGCGAATTTACCGCACAAATCCAAGTCTATGTCGCTAAAATAAAAAACCGTCTCATCGCTGATTTGATTTTTACAATTAAATTGTCCCATTTGGTTATACCTCTTCGTCGCGGTGCGTATAAATGAACAAAATCAATTTGTTATTGCATGAGCGGGTAAAAAAATTTAATGTTTCTGTCCATCGCGCATTTAATAAAGTTATATTTGTAATTGAATGGAGTTAGCGCGTAAATTTTACAGAATTCATTACCAGCATAGATGTTAATAAGAATTAATAATTTCGAAATCAATACGTTAACAAACTCATTTAATAGCTTTTTAACATTTCAGTTATTATTTTTATATTTATCATTTTTTCCTTCTTGTATTTTCTTGTATTATTATTTTTATCATTATAATAATATAGTCATAAAGTAATTCAACTTTACGATAATGGAATAATGTGAATGATGATGCATTCTATTGGGTTGGCAAGGAAGTAATTGCGTTTTTTAGCTCAAAGTTGTATATACAATATCTTCGTCAATAATGAAATTTAAATTTAAAAAAGAGTTTTAAAGCTTGAAATCTCTACTTTTTAAAAGCTTACATTTTTTAAGTTTATATGAGTTTGGTAATTTTTACATACTAAAAATTACGAGCTGAAAAAGAACGGAAAATTTTCTTCTCACTTTGTGGATTTGTAACGTGTCCAAAACAAATTTGAGAAAATTTTCGACTATCTATCGCGAAAACTTGATCCTTTCTCTACAGAATCGTTTTATTTAAATATTCCTACGATTTTTGTTACTGAGTTATCGCGGATTAAATAAAAGGATCATTTTGACTTTAATTGCTCATAACTCCGTTAAAAATTGTCGTATCGTAATTTAAAAAAGAGATTCTTAAAATTGAAATTTAACCAAGATATGTTTATATTGGTTGGTAAGAAAGTAACTGCGGTTTTTACTGATAGAAAGTCTTTTAAAAAAACGCACGTATACTTTCTTGCCAACCCAATATAACTAGAAATGACGAACTGTAAATGATGCCAATATAATGTCGAAATACGGAATGTATTGATATTTATGATGCAATCATAAAGTCGTAAAGCGAATAATCCGATGGTACTCGCATAAAATATTCGGATGTGTGCGAATACTTGGTAACGAGAGTTTAACAGTTGCCATGGCCTGAATATAGAGTCGAGGGCACGCGCGTTCGCGAAGCATAAATAAGAATGAAACCGCAAAATACGAAACTAAAAGCAATCCTTTAATCACCTCTCCTGAAGCTCTTAATGAAAACCGTTCTTAATTTTACAGTTTTATTCGCGAGGGAGAAAAGTGAAGATGGAAGGGAAAGAGGGAAAGCTTCGATCTTGCGACTTTACGAAAGAGTAGAAAATCGACGTAGATTGCGACGTAC
>NW_017259183.1:4125677-4129005 GCF_001594045.1 Atta colombica | reverse complement strand
TGGGGGGGGGGGGGGGGGGGAGGGAGAGAGGCAGGGAAATAATTAAATAAAATCTAACCGAGGAAAAATTAATTGTTGCACTGAAAAGCCATGAGATTTCCAGCTTTAATTACGACTCCAATGACTGGCGCGACTCGAATAAATAATAAGATCCTGCGTGGTTTTGTTAGCTTTTCATCTCCTGTTTCTTCCTTTCTCTCTTTCTCTCTCTCTTTCTCTCTCTCTCTCTCTCTCTCTCCTCTTCCCCTTTCGCTTGCTTCTTTCTCACTTGTCATTCTGTTTTATCTTCTTCCGTGAAAATGCAATTGCATTGATGTAAATATATCAATTTACTGGTTACAAGGTGTTAAATAATTTATCGTTTTGAGTAGGTAGCACTATAATTAAAGCATAATTTTCATAATTGAGTATGCGATCGGGAACAAGTATTTATCATGATTTGTATATTTGTACCAATTGTCGGCGTATATGACTATCGACCGCTTTGCTGAGCATTGTCGATAATGTTTGAATATTAGTGGGTTGTTAAACGGAAGGCTTAACAATTGTAATCTCAATTGTAAACGGCATTATTTTCTATAATCCTGTATAAATTTGTCGTTATTAACCATTAGATCGTTTATGATAGCTGAATTTATGAATTTAACTTCATTAACATTTATCTTGAATTCGAACGAAGCGATACATAAAAAGTGATACATAAGAAGTGATACATAAAAACCACAAAGAATTCATTTATTATCTGTTTATAATCTGTACATATATCTATAAATTATTCATAATAATATAATATATATTATATATTCTTTTCATAATTATTAAAAGCTAGCATTTTAAATGTTTGTAAACATTTATCTGAAGAATATAATATTTTCAATTTATTAAATAACAACGAATAATATTAATTAAATACAAAAGGCAGGATTTTAATCTACTATTATATAATAACGTATATAATTATAAAATAAACGTAAATTTATTTTGCGCAAATATATGTAACATTTACAATTATGATTTTAACTTTAACATATCTTTTAATATAATCTAATATATATAGAAATATTCCATTAAAAAAAATTGTTCATTATTTTTATATTCATGTTAGTTATTTATCAATGATATTGTATAATTTTCAAATAATTTATTTTAGGTTTTAATTTTAAATGTAAGGATTTTAACAATAAGTATTAATTTTTTCTACAAATATTCACAGTGTGACAGAGAAAAGATATTCAAAGGGCTTGAATAGAAGAATCAAAAGTCCGTACACCTGATCCACGAAAACTACAAGTCACCCTCCTTCCGCTTATGAATGACGGTGCGAATACTATGTTTCACGAATGAAGTATGGAGTTATCATGTCTCACGTGCTCGTGCACTCGTGAACATGTATTTGTGAATTTACGTTTCCCACGATATCCATTACGGATTTATTTACCCTTTCAAGCAAATGCGCGCGATCTCTTCACCAACGTATGAATGATACTCGATGTCTATTCTTGCGAGGAAATGCGCGGAGAAAAATTATACCTCGCCGGAAGTAATCCTTGATGGTGACGACAGTTTCGCATTCTATATATTACGACGATAGTTTGCGCGGTTGCTATGTTCGAGGATCGTGTAGCTTTTAAGTACTAGACTTTGAAGTTTGTGCATGTTTATGCAAGACGCATAGACTGGAGGAGTTAATGGTCCAAAGATCGAGTGGATTAGACTTAGGATTTCCTGTCTACATAACATTTCGGGAAGTTTTAATGGTAACGATAATGTGAGTGTTTTCTGACATATAAGTATCGATGTTTATATTTACTATAAATCCTTATAATAACTATAAATCCTTTTTAATATAAATACATATTAATCCTTGCTAGTAATGTGAATTTTAACTGCACGGTCAATTCTTTAAATTCTGGATATATAAATTTAAATCTGTAAAAAAAAAAAATAAAATACTAATCCAACTTTATGATAGTAAAAACTTATTGAAGTTTCATAAGTATGTAGGAAATTTTTTTTAGATTTTTACACAGTTCAGAACAAAAATCTGTATCAAAGTTCGAAGATTGCAAATAGAAGGTGAAAATTTTCAAATTGGCGACGAGGGTTAAAAGTTTATTCACACATATTTATTAATAAATAATAAACGATTTATTATTAATAAGCCACACAGAGGAAAAGATTTGCTATGAACATGATGAACAAAAGAATCTCACATCATATTTTCAATCCGTCTTAATTATTATAGATTTGTTATAATAATAGATATTAGAAATTTAATATATAGGTATTTAATGATGGTACGAATGGAATGTAATGATGAAACCCGGATGGAGATGATTGGTTAGCTCGGTATGATGTTTCCGTTCGGTATTAATTGGAAGGCAATTAATTAATTTAATAACTCGTCGGTAATTCACATAGTCTATTTTACGAATCGCGAGGCGCAACGGATCCGTTCTATGCAGCCACGTAATTCTTGGCCGCATTAAAAAATTTTCCGTGATATTAGCATATTTCAACGATTATTCTTGGAAAGAATATCTATGAAACAAACATTCTTTGTTAACCTTCGTTAGTCTTCATTAATCATCATAAAAAGGGATTTTTCAATTTTTCATTTATTGCAGCATGAAATCAAGCCCACCTCGTAATATTGAGCACAAAAAAAATAGCCTTGAAAAAAATAGCCTTCTCACATGGGATATCTTTGATTATATCTCTGGAATATACAATCTGCGATTGTATTTCGATATCCATTGATACTTTTGACACATGATACACGAATGCGCAATGATACCTCGTTATACGTAATCGACATGTATCCCGACACACAATACGCGTTAAAGTTATATCGAATTAATTAAATGTATTTTACATATATCACATGTCGATAGGATCGTTGTACAGACTGATCGATAAGTCACACGTGAGGTTGTCGACCGGTGAATAGTAGTCGTTGTTATCGCGCTTGCATAGTTATAGTTATTATAGTTGTATATCCTATCTTTCGCAAACTTGCAGTGTGAATCATCGTCATTAAGAGTGATCCACGGCGCCATGAACGCCAATCACGAATCATGCCGTTGAATATGCATTTCGTCGCTGCGTTATATGTTGCTTAATGATCAAGTTCGGAGTAAATGTGATCTGATCACAGATTGGATCTGATCCGATGTAAGTTCAATAAATATTTCACATTTCTTTTAATTATTTTAAAGTTGTTTTAATATTTATTGTATAATATTTTTTCTAAAGGTATTTTCAAAATTGCATTTTACATAACATCATTTTATTTAACTATTTTGACACAATTCGTTTTTTATTTTAT
>NW_017259183.1:4096065-4125577 GCF_001594045.1 Atta colombica | reverse complement strand
TATACATATATATAAAATATAAGAATATTAAATATAAGAGAACTTGCACATTTTCAAACCTTGAATTTTTTTAAGCCTTGTATATTTTTGAAAAGTAATTGCAAAATTTGTCTAGAATAAACTTTTGCTTTGTTTTCATAAAAATGTAAGTTTCTTATTATCTATCGTTATTTATATTTTTTGTTACAATCCTGAATCTATGCATCTAGCATGTGGATTTGATTAGTTTAAAAAAATATGTTTGTCTTGTAACAATGATAAAGCATTTATTGTATATGAGTGCACTGTTTTCCTTTTGTTGCGCATTGCATACATATATATGTATATATACAGGGTGTATCTGAAATAGCGCACACTAATCATACAGTGCTATTTCTAATAAAAAATTAAATTGAAAAGTCCTCTACTATTTTGCAATTTTCACAATAGTTAACAAGATATGAATTTCTAAAAATTGCTGAATAAATGAATAATCGCGTTGTATAAGACAATTTTAAAATATCTTTCAATGTTCTTTGTGAACTATTTTAAAGATGTTTCTTAAAGAACTCTCTCAAAGATATCTTAAAGTTATCTTATATGTTGATTTTAGATCTTATATGTTGATTTTGCTCATTAGATGATTAAAAAAAATATTGCAAAATGTTAGAAGACTTTTCAACTTAGGAATAACTTTTTTATTAGGAATAACAACTATATGATTAGTGGGCGTTATTTCAGATACACCCTGTATATCACAAAGGAGTTAAAACTCGTTTGAGGAAAAATACGATTGCGATTAATCGGTTATTAGGTTTTAATTCTCCCCTGCAAAAAAACGAAGATGGCTGAAATTTGACAATATCTCGCGTTTAAGTGTTTACTTGATTGCTGAATTATGTGACGCTCGCGGGCGATTGAGGAGAATTTAATTCTGATGTTGTTTGAAGATAGGGTGCTTTATGACCTGTCGAGAGTGGTTAATAAAACTGGGAATTGAAAATAGATTTCTTCATTTATTCGAAATAGATATGAATTGATTGACTAGTAAGTACTGAAAAAGAATCTTTTTTCTATCTGTAAAATGATCGTGTCTTTAAATTGTTATCGAACAAACGATTTGTGATCTGAAGTATTAGATGATGTAGTATTACAATGATGTAAAAAATATAGCCAATTTTAGAACGAATTTTATTTTTTGAAATTTACGTGTTATGCATAATAGTGTTAATCCAAGTATAGTTAATCCAAAAGTAATAATTTGATGGAAAAGATATCGTTACTTGTACAAAATTTGTATATTAAATCTGTAAAATACAACTCAGTCATATAATTATTATCCATTTAGTTACACAACGTGAATACGAAATATGCATTAAATTTATCTTAGATGTATAGATATACATATGAAAATAAGAAAAATCAGAAAAAATTATACTCGCTTGATTTTACTTTCTGTCAGGAGATACAAGTCGCGTGATTCGGTTGCAAAAGATCGAAACGTTTATTTCTATCTACTGTTTGCTGCAGGTGTGTTATGAATGTCAAATCCACTCTCGATTGCTAGTCGGTTATCGTTACGTTTGATCGGATAAAAATCGTGTCTGTAGAATGTTCGATGAATAGAAAGTTGTTGAACTACGATCGTAGTTGTTGATTTCGATTTGATCGATATAAGTAAATTGTTTGATCACGCAAAATATGATATTGAAATATACTAACTCGACACTTTCAATAACGATTTTATTTTTCTGCCATTACTTACTGGGATGCTCATTCAATTTGATGTCATTGCCTTTACTTTGCGATAACATCATTGCTTGTGCAATTTAAAAAGCGGCTCGAATTTACAATTGTATACCAAGTGGACTTTAAATTCACGATGGAAACTCTATTTTACGGTGGATAGATTCAACAAATCCAAAAATTAACATGCGCGTTGGCAAGCGTGATGAATGCGAAACGCATGTAAATAAATTAATGACTGGAAACTAAAAAAGAGATAAAATAAATTTAATTTTACATCTTCGCTTTTTAAATACGTATATTGCGAAAAAATACAAACACACTTCAAGGAACAAATTTGCTTCGAAGCGGTGAAAAGATTTGTCGTTAAATTAGAGTTTCTAGAACATCTTGTAGAATTGGAAGCGTGATTAAATTTTGCCGCGAACATCTTCTGCGAACGTTGATGATAAGATAACGTAGAAACGACGGATGAATTAGGTAATTGTGACTGTGGTCGCTGAATTTACCGTACGACATTTAAACGGTGCATGCACCGTGTTACATCTAGATTTGCTCCGGTAGCCTTTCTGTGTCGGCGGTTGACCGGCGAACCGATTATCGACGGACACATAATTCGATTGTGTAATGGCCGGATAAACGCGTTGGATGACGATGATTAAATTACAACGCGACTTAGCGCAAACGTCCACGCGTGCATAATTAAACGGACCAGACAGGCATCTAAATATGTAAAACGTCAAAATGGATGATGATGGTCGAAATGTATAGAGAATTTGTTTATGAGTTACAGTTAAAAAATGTTACGTATATATTGATCTGCGGACTTAGAGGGAAGAAAAGACATGGATCAATTTGTATATCGAAATACACGCATAACGGTGAGTAGAATGAACGAACTTATATAAATGATAACGATGATTTATTGTATGTCAGTTTTTTAAAATACTGAAGATGATCCAATAAAGGCCAAAACGTTTATTATTATTATATTATTATAGTTATTTTGACAAATAAATGTATTATATAAAGATATTATTCGCAAATTTGAATTAGCGTTGGCTTTTGTGCTTCTTATTAATTAATTTGATTTAATCTTAAAGTCGTTTTATATTATTAATTTTGTCAAATTGAGTAGCAAGCATTAATATGAATTAATAGCGATGTAACGAATAATTTTACTTTTTCGATTAGCAAAAATATAAATATGTAGAAAAACAAAAATTCAATCTTTTAAATGAAATGATTGAATCTTTTAAAGTTATATCATTATGATGTTATTTATAAATATAATATAAATATAATCAAAATACAACAACGAGATATAAGGCTAATAAAAGTCAGAAAAACTTCCACAAAAAATCTCCATTATTCGTTTAACATAAGTATAATTAAAGATAAATATAATAAACAAGAATTGTAGAAATAATAAAAATTTTGTATACGTTTTAAATTTTACTTTCTACAGTTTCTTGTTTTTGTTACATCTATCTTTAATTATACTTATGTTAAACGAATAATGGAGATTTTTTTTAAGTTTTTCTAACTCTTATTAGTCTTTTATATCTCATTGTCATATTTTGAACATTAAGAGTCCTGTTATTTCAAGTGTTTTATTCTAATATAAATATTATTATTTAAAAAAGATTTTGATGAATACGCATTTCTCTGTTAATTTATTAAATAAAACTTATATCATTAAAGTTGAGGTAATTTGTATCTTCATGCGAATTATGATCGACCAGTAGACGAAGGATCTCGGATTTATTCCCAGCCTTCATCCTACATAATTATGAGATTGAAGTACACTGCAGCAAACTTTCGTTAGACCTGACTGCATTCATAAAGTCCATTGCAGCAGTATTTCATGATATTTTCCTATATTCTCTCTTCTCAGTATCTCATCTCTCATCAGAAACGTAGTGTCAGTGATCAGAGAGATCTCTTTTAATATAGGATCTACAGTTTTTAACGCTGGATCTGATTGGAAGAGGTCATGGCAAAAATACTTTCGATAGTTTGCCTTCGGAGATAACGATTAAATAAAATCTTATGTGTGTTTTGGATGAATTTGAACCAAGATCTTTGACATATAGAGCAGCCACACAACTCTCTACCTCACGTTCACCACAATCCTATATTTACCTGTCGCAAAATTTTCTATCGAAATTTAAGTCTCAAAAACAATTTATATATTTTCTGTATGTCATAAATTTTACTTTACTCGATTTCTTATTATTTTCTTATCCGAAATAGATAGTAATTCTCAGATCGATTGCTGGTTCGTATAAATCAAAGTATCTTTTAAAATCATTATTTAACGGAAGCGACCAAGGTAATACGAAAGTTTTTGCATCGAAGCACTTCTCCTTTTTAATTATTCCGATCTCGTAGCAGACTGTTGCAGAAGGCATGAATTTGCGTCCAGCCTTTTCGAGAAACGTTTCGGTCGCAGTTCTTATAAATTCCCGCTCGCAACTTGACTTTTTATCGTCCGTACTTCCGCCGTCTTAGAAGAGCGCGCAGTTGATTCGGAAATCCAGATAGAGAAGGGCGATGGGGCGTTGGAGCGTTAGGGGAGACAAAGTCGGCGAACATTAAAGTAAGGAGTTAAAAAAGATCAAACCAACCCATTTTCTGAACAGAGGCGTGCAGAGACTAAATCAGTGCTGAATCCTCGGGCGAAATGGAGCAACGTAGTGGTTTCCCAATCAATCGATGAACGCGGAACTTTTTCTAAACTTCCATGCAATTTTCGCTGTCTTGCTTTCTTTTGAATTTTTAATTGTAATTATTATTTTTATCGCAAACTTTAAAAATCAATAATATCACGTTTTAGTGAGATTGGATTATTCTTTATTCATAAAATGCAAAGTAAAGTTGCACGCACACACAGAATTTTTTTTCAATACAATTGTAAAAAATAACGTTTCGTGATGAAATGTAATTTTCTATAAATAATATTTTAATTTTTTATTCAAACGCTATCCTGATGTTTGCGATATCGAGTTTTTGTTCAATACAATCACAAAAAAGAGATAGAGAAGGAGAAAAAGATATTCTTCAGCATAGCTTAAGGAAAAGATTCCGTTCTTAGTATTCATGATACTCCTTCCCATTCTTTTTCTCTCTTTACGTATAATGTTTCTCGATTTTGCACCGCAAATGATTCACATTTTCACCCTTTCTGCTCTCTTATCTTCTCTTTTTCATCACTTTCCATCTACTCTCGTAAAGTTTAATAGTAATAAAGAACATAAAAGAGGTTATTGTTCTCATGGAACTACTCACTATTGCGTCCGGTGTAAGAAATTGTACCATGTTTTATTATTTTCTCATTATTTTGTAAGTTGAAATCACAACGTAATAAATCGAGTTTAATAGATTAATAAATTACGCAATGACCATGTTGTAACTTTGTTCTAATTCTTGAGTGTCACGTTGACTTGAGTGTCACTGTTATTACGATTCTCTCTCTCTCTCTCTCTCTCTCTCTCTCTCTCTCTCTCCCCCCCTTTTCTCCTGTTTGTCTGTCTGTCTATCTGTCTGTCTGTCTGTCGTCTCTCTCTCTCTCTCTCTCTCTCTCTCTCTCTCTCTCTCTCTCTCTCTCTACATATACTACTACCAATACAATTAAGTTTCATTGACTAAAGAATTTTTCTCATACAGGCCTTCACTAGAGGTAAATAATAATTAAAATTGAAGATTCTGCTGGAACAATATATCAATAAAATTTACAAAATATTTAATATCTTGGTGATATGAAGTCTTCTTATGTTGAAAATTTTACATGTTTAAATTCTTTCTTTCTTCCTCCTTATTATCCTTTTCTCTTTTTCTTTTTCTTTTTCTTTCCTTTCTCTTTTTTGTTTTTTGTCACTTTATTTCTATTATGATATTTGCACGAGTATGTATGTTAAAATGTAAAAATGTACCAGTAATGTAAAAATGTACCAGATGTCATAAATGTAGGGCAAGCCCAGGCAAAATGGATTGGGTAAAGCGAATATTCTTATTTTCGCTTATCTATCTGAGATAGTGCTATGAGTCTCTAGTTGAAGGAATGACCGACTAACGACGCTATGAAAGTACGAAACGACATATGATTGCCTTCGTTTGTGTTTAATAGAGATACATAGAAAATCGAGTGTTTTCTTGCGATTTTCGCTACTCGTGTGAAGCCCCCCAATATTCAAAAATTAATTTTTTTCTTTTTGTATTCGTTTGCTCATTTGTTTATTCACGAATGCCCTTGGAATTTTTGTTTGCTCACCCTTAATTCAAAAGGTATATTAAAATTAAATTTTGGAGGCCAACTTCACATTAGCTCTCCAATATTCAAAAATCGACTTTTTTTTGCATTCGTTTGCTCATCTTTAGTTTGAAAGTTATGCGCAATTTAACTTTGAGATACTTCTTGGATTTTTGGAAATTCCGTACTTCCGATTCCTTTGAGACACAAACGATTTAAAGAGATATAAATGGGTTTAAACGATGCTTTTTCGAATGGCTCTGGTCACACTGGTCAAAAAATTGCATATAAAACTACAATTGTAATGGGTAATTTTGGGACCAACTATTAAAGATATATATTTTCACATTTAAGTAAAGTTATAACTTACAAATAAAATTTTTTTTTTATAGTTATAGTAATTAAATGATTTGCAAAAATAAATTTACAATTGAAATTAATTTTATAAAATTATTTATACATAATCCCCCATCAAACTACAATTTTCTTAAGCTATGTTATCCATATATATGAATGTAAAAATATTAATATCATTGTGTAGAATATTATATTAAAATATTAATTATCATTATAAAAATTTGTACATTTACATAAAAACTATACTAAAAATATACTGTTGTTATTGTAATTTTCCATCTATAAATAAAAAGATATATTTACACAATTAGAAATAAAAATATTAATATTTGTAAAATCGCACAATTTTATACATATGGTATATTTCCATTACAAATTTTGTAATTTTTACACGTATTACTTATGTAATATTACATACATTTTTACAGTGTATCTTGCGATATCTTAAAATTGGACACTGATAAAGAATATATAGCAAGAGATATAATATGAAAAGTGCTCTCACGCCAAATTAGTCTTGCCATCGATTTTTTGTTAGATCTCTATAAAAAAAAAAAATGTTCATCAAGTGTTAACCTGTTATCATTAAATTATTTTTCATTAAATTTTAACCTGTTATCTTCACTGTTACGAACAAATCAATAAATCACTAACGAGAAAATTAGAAACAAATAAAGGTCATTTAAGTGAAAATTTTCAGATGAGCTCTGATTTGATCAGCAGTTATATAGTATATATTATATTGAACGAAAAATATTTGTATGTCAATATGTAGATATTATATGAATGTATATTTGTGTACATAATATGCATTATAAATGAATGAATAATTATATGTAAAACTCATGTATAGGGGCGCACATGGTGCCTTTTGTTGTCGATATTACATTTTTATTTTGATTATCATTTTTACGTTTGTGCGAATATTGTGCACTCAATAAAAAGATGCACCTAAGAAAAAGAAAGTCGGTCTATACTCATCAGTATCCAGATATTTATGTTTATTCCAGCGTTGCGTTAATTCACAGACATCTCAATTTTAAGATTATATTTACATTTTTTTACGTTCGTATATACCGATAACAGCTTAAGAAAATTGCATATAAATCGTTGGCGAATTATGTATAAATATTTCTATAAAATTAATTTCAATTGTAAATTTACTTTTACAAATCGTTTAATTACTATAACTAAAAAAGGAAAGTTTTATTCGTAAGTTATAACTTTATTTAAATGTGAAAATATATATCTTTAATTAATAGTTGTCCCAAAATTACCCATTACAATTGTAGTTTTACATGTATTTTTTTGACAGTGTGGCCAGAGTCATTCGAAAGAGAATCATTTATACTCGATTGTATCTCTTTAAATTATTGTATCTCTTCGTGTCTCAAAGGAATGGGAAGTACAAAATTTTCGGAAGTACAAAAATCCAAGAAATATCCCTAAATTAAAATGCACATAAGGGAGAGCAAATGAAAATTCCAACGGAGCATTCGTAAGCAAACGGTGAACAAACGAATGCAAAAAGAAAAAAAAATTGATTTTTGAATACTGGAGGGGAGGGCAGCTTCAAACGAGTATTTTCGCTAAGGTACGTAGTTTAATTATTATCTGTAATTGTTCCTTAATTAGTGTGAATGATTTTTTATAAGAATTCTGTGTCTTTAAACGTGTACTTGAAGTTAAAATTTTTCACTTGATGCTTCAACTTATTCTAACCTTTCCAAATTCGCGCCAGGTAGAGTTTTTGGGTAAAGCGGATGATCCATCCTCTTTACTCGGTATATGATTACAATGAAAATACTGGGAACTACGGAGGGACAGACGACCTTTTGAAAGGCACGTGTTCGTTTACATCTCATTTTTGTTTAATTTTTGCTACAATGCAGTATGATGATTTGTTTATGACTGATCTAGTGCAATCAGTGTGCCCCATGAAAGCTGCACTATATATATAGAGGATTTGGTAGCTACTTTTGTGACAATTGTTAAGCCTGCTTCTAATTTTTTAAATTTCATTTGCATTGTTCGAGTGATCTGCTTTGCCCAGGGAAGTCGAGCAAAGCGGATGATTTCTCTTTTTATTTTGTTTTAACTAAAACGACATATTAATGTTCAAGTTTTTTAATTTTTTTTATTTCAAAGTTAAGCCCTTTAAGAGATTTATGAGAATAAAAATGGTTTCTGATCTCAATTTTAATTCATGTATCATTTTTAATTCTCAACCTTAACACGCTGCGTTGTCCGGGCTTCCCCTATATATGTGTATGTTTAGAAGAAAAAAGTTAGTATTATGAAATAACGTTGTTCTCTCAAAAATCTCATCATACACTGGGATATGACTATGCAATTTTTCACGATGTAAACGAAAATTTTACTACAAAAAAATTCAAGCGTTGCAAACAGGGAATATTGTATTACTGACTATTATCGAGACAACTCTTGTTAATGGATAACTGCATGTTATATTAGCGTCTTTCATCGCGAAGTTTAACATGAAAAAAAAAATTATTGCAATCCACCATGTGATGTGGAAATAATCTGTGATCCAATTTATGGGGGTATCTACAGTGAATGTACTGTTACATTTGAAATAAACAATTATTTTATGAGTAGGACGTTTCCACATAACATTTATATTTGTAATAATAATCCATAATAACAATCCATAATAACAATCTGTTCACCTGCAAATAATTGAATTGGAAACTGTACTTCGATTGCACCATCATTTCTTTATTTGCATTAAAAATATCATTCAGTAAACGCTTGGAAAATTTATTTCCAATAGACAAAGCATTCTCTATGAATTTTTTTTTCGTGCCATGAATTGATTTTTTTGTATTTACATACTTACTTTGGCAGCCATGTAATTGCGTTTGTTTTGCAAAGCAAGATAATACGAGTCAAAATAAAGTTAAACAGGTGATAATAGGAACGAAATAATAAAGTATCAGAAATAGTAATAATACGAGCGCGCATTTTGTGAAGTATTCTCGTAATTTAGTATTAACACTTTACATTTTCACCATATTTTGTTAATATTTTTAGGCATAACGATAACAATTAACAATTGTTTTCGTTCCCGCATTGATTTCTGAACTTCGCATGACTTTCTTTTTCCCGTCTGTGTGTATGCGCTTTCTTCTGCTTTTTAACATGAAATTAGATCGATCTGAAAAAGTCTGTGGGAAAAGATTTAATTTCTGCGGTCGCTCTTGAAAACATGTAATTTCTCTTCGAGATTCTCGTAGAATCGAACTTCTCGGTTCGGCGAATGTAATTTGTCGGGAAAATTTCTTTGGGATTAACGTCTATTCGAACGAGCGAGGAGCTGACATGACGTCGAATTATTAATGCTACCCCAACCAATGTTCTTTAGCCCTTAATCCTCTGCTTCATTTTTCTCGCCTGTGACAGAATATTTTCACAAACAGAGAATGAACGTATTACGATATGACACCGTATGATGTGTCATTTACGACATTTACTGCTCGCAATGTTTCATTTTGATGAAATATTTGAAGATAATCCTGTATTTAGTCTGTCAATACAAGATCGTAAATTACGTATAATACACGAGTGAACTTTTTTTAGGATTTTTTTAGAAAGAAATATGTAACATCCGTCGTTATAAATATATTGTTCGCAATAGTTCGTAGATTATTAATCGATTATACTTATTTTGTTTTTTTATTATTTCATCTACATATATATTAATTTGTATTATTATTTCAATTAAAAAAACGATTAATATTTACATATAAATTGTTTATCCATTATTAGCTATAATATATGTGTGAAAGAAAAAATAATAAATTTATTAAGTGTTTTATTTTGAAAATTATGCAATTAAAGTACTTCTACTTCATATCTTAATTTGCAAATAGAATGTCGTAGAGATTGTAGAGTAAGGAAGATAATTCAAACAAGTTAGAGAGATATGCAATGCATTATATATCAATTGGAATGCATTTTGTCGCTTTCTCCCACTGCTATTACGAGAGTTTGGCATTCCCAAATCCTCCGCCTGTAGTTTGTTACGACATTGTTTCGCCATTGTTCACACGGCCCTTCGAATTTACGGTCGTCCCGATCGCTAATGCGCCCACTAACGATCGTTCTATTACAGAGCATGTGCGGTAGAGTACCTAAATAATACAATTTTCTTACCGAAATTTACCCTTCACGGTGTTTTCAGCCAACAAACTTAAGACACACGGAGTATCTCGTATAAATAAATAAATTACCAAGTTTAAAAATAGTTACTTTATTACCAAATTGAAAATTACTAAGTTTATGGGTGTGTGTGTGTGTGTGTATAATTCCCAAAAGTTTCACAAAAGAGCATGCGATTGAAATATTTGAATTATAAAATATTTTCATAAAACATAAGGAAAATAGAGAAAAGTATAAAATTCATTCATTCCTTTAAATAGCTTATCATTTATACTTGAATGTCGAGAATCAAGAATTGCTATTAAACATTTTCATTAGGTATATTATCCGTAAAGAATTGCAAATGAATATTAAACAAGATCACACTTGGCTACACAAAATCAATTGCCCTTCCGACGAAGGTTATTAACCTTTCATTATCCGTGCATCCCGGTTCGCAGCGTGCGATTTCATTTTTTTTTTATTTTTACCGAGAGTTAATGCGAGAAAGAGAGCCGTGTTCAGTTTCTTCGCGCGTCTCGGACATCGTCGACCTCGCGCGTATCTTCGTGTTTCTCTCGTTTTTCTTTTTTTTTTCCTCTCCCTCATCGTTCTCCGGTCCAACGAGAACGATGGGCCGGCTCGATCGATGGATTGCGGGATGATTCTGTGCAACGAGGGGTGCGGAATTTTCATGCCTGAACGAGCAGGCGCGCGGGACAGGCAACCCCCGCGGCGCAAACAGGCGAGACACACGAGTCGGGGTCGTTGCTTGTCGCTACCACTAGGGATGTATAGTTTATGTATAGCCGGCGGCTAAGACTAAAAGGGATGCCGGGATGCTGAGGCGGGAGGATGAAGGGTAGCTACGACCGATGTGAGCGCCGCGGCAGCAACCAGGCCGCCACGCCGCGCCGCGCCGGCGTTTGCTCATCGTCCCGTCACATCCGGGAACGTCGGCATCCGATTAAGACGGATCACCGAATCTGGGCCTTTTCAGTGCCGTCGACGGAAGCGCGTTAGGTGCGCTTCTCTCGCGTGCTGACGCTTGGCACGGAAAATATCGACCAACTGGGGCGAAGCGAGAACCAACTCTCGTGCCAGAAGTGCATCCCTCGAGCCGTCGACCGCTTAAATCACTTTTCCATGCAAATTTTGAGCGAAAGTAGTTTTCGATGTCGGTATATTTAATTGTTGATGATCTCAAATCAATTATTGATTTGATAATATCCAAGTTTGACAAGTTATAGAATGTTATTATTAATCTCATTCATTGAAGAATATTTATATTGTTTTATAAATTGATCGATTTTTCTTTTTCTGATATAACAATATTTTTACTGTTTTGTTTATTAGAAATTTATGCTTTTTATGATACGAAATATTTATTTTCACAAAAGATTTGTCTTTATCTTTTCAAAAGACGTAGCATGTATCATCTCAGTATGAGCTTCAGTAAAACGCTTTGTAAACTGTTTTCATCTCGTAAGATGCGTTTATGTTAAACTGAGTAGTAACATCGATCTTGTTGCTACTCTGCAGTAAGGATGCTCATTCGTCATAGCTAAAAACATCGACCTTGAAGACTGATGTAGACGGATCACAAAATTTTCTTAATCTGATGACAGGTTCCAGATGTCTACTAACGTTACATCCATAAAATTTAATAATTTATGCATAAAAGAATTTCAATGTAAAAGAAAACTTTTAAATGTAACTCAAATTGAGTGCACGCAGAAAAATACATATTTAAATATTAATTATTTGTAATAGATAAGCACGCTCGTATATTAGAAAATATATGAAAATAAGGCCAAAGAAAGAAGCAAAAGTTTTTTTTTCCTTCTTTTTTGCCCTTATTTTATTTTTATATATTAATTAGCTCAAGTTTCAAAATTCATGTATCCATTTTACAGTTCATTATATAAAATTTATTCAAAATATTTTGATTCCTAATAAGTTTAATTCTTCAATAAACATATTACTAAATTAAAACAAATTCGATTTGCTTATAAAATCGTTTCTTTAATAATATTTTTGTAATATTCTTAAAAAAATAAATTCTTGTTTTACGTGAGAATTTTTTAAAAATTTGTTATAAGTACATTTTAAGACTATTATCAAGAAAATATTCTTTGTTAAAGGTAATCGTTATTTAAAAGCAAAAAGTAAACTAAATAATAATTTTTTTAACAGTAGAATGATATTTTTCTGTATATAGATACTGAATACTAGAAATTTCTATCAATTTTTGGATTATATAATCTTAACTAATAGTAAAGAAAATTGATAAAATAGGACGATAGGAGTCAGGTGCGGTAATTGTTGCGCAAAACAAATAATATTGACACAACACAAAAGTCTTTATTAAATAGCCCGCTTATATGTTTCGGCTTATTTTTGAGTCATCTTCAGAGACAAATTAATTTTATACAATACCTACAAACTAATTCATTCCAGTGAGCCACCTACATACTTATGGAAACTTTAATTTTGAAAAATGACTCTAATGACAATTGAAATTGTGTTCAAATTTTATAAGACAAAATTATTTAAAAAACCGAACGAATTTTTATATCGCAATAAGAAGGAAGCTCACAGCAATTATGTTCTATTAATTTAGTCAAAAATTTTATTTGCGACATGGTGAATCCTCGTTGCTGTGAGTTTCCTTCTTATTGTGATATAAAAATTCGTTCGATTTTTTAAATAAGGTGATGGCTCACTGGAATGAATTAGTTTATAGGTATTCTAATTATAAAATTAATTTATCTCTGAAGATGGCTTAAAAATAAGTCAAAACATGTAAGCGGATTATTTAATACAAAACTTTTGTATTGTATCCACATTGTTTGTTTTGCGCAACAATTACCGCGCCTGACTCCTATTGCCCTATTTTATCTATTTACTTTGCTATTAGTAAAGAGTCTTTACGAATTAACATATACTTAACTAATAGGTTATGATTGAAAATGTAACCTTGTGTTTAATCAATGCGCGACATTAATATTCAAAGTTATCTGACTCAGTCTGGCTATACGTATTTCGGTTTAATATTCGTGAAAATAATTATTCATGATGTTATTTCAGAGTCTAATGCATATAATGTTATTTTAGGATGATGATTAATTTATTGGATCACAAAATGATAATATAAGCCAAGTTGTGAATTAATTGCGGTCCATAATTCCACGTTAAATTTCGACATACCATTCAAACTATCTTTCGTAAATTTCATTTTTGTTCCTCAAACGTGACCTCGTTAGGTATACAGTATACACAATTCCTCCGTTATTAAGTAAACATCAATTAATGACAGTTGATACCGGAGGAAATGGAGGAAATTTTCCGTAAAATCGTTCATCAGGAAACAAAGACAAGCCCGTGGGCTGAAGAAGTTTGTAAGTAAACGACATACATTTTGCAATATCGCATTGTGATGTTTCAAATCAAGTTGCAAATCAAAATGCAATTGAAAGATTGAAAGTATGTCTGAAATTTTGTCAAAATTCCTTTATTTTATACGGTTTTGGATAGATCTTTCTTTTAGGAAATTTCTTATAATTGTGTAGGTACTGCCATTACGATATACATTATTCAATCATTGTTGATCGCTGACGGAACGATAAACGTAATATGAAAATAAATAGAATAAATAAACTGCTAACTGTCAAACTATATGTATAATATAATTTAGTTATGCAAATTCTATTTCTAGGTAGAAAAAAAAATTTACATGAATACTTTAATAATATTTTTATTGTTATATTATCCAAAATTAGCTGAAATCATTATAAAATAAAAACGATTTACAATTTATTTTGTTGTCAAATAATATTCAATGCAAATGGTTCAATTTAATCATATTATTTGATATAAAAACTTTAGTACAAATTTTTATCGATAAAATGCTTTGTATAAAAAAGTCAAAATCCAGCAATTGAATTATTATATATTTTCTAAACAGATTATTCGTATATATTCCGTTTGAATATTATAGGTCTAAAATATTGATTTGCATCAATATTCATCATTGCCGCGTAAAAATGTAGGAGAGCGCATTCCGAAATAATTTAATTAACTTTCCGCGAACAAAAAATATATGTTGTGCATTTTCGTACATTTGATAGTCGCATACATCTTTCTGCCTCGCATCGAACTTTACATTGAAATATCTTGTACATTCTGTACGAATATCGAAAACAGGGTTTCCGACATAGCAGAAGGGTAGATATCTGGCGCGAAAGAGATCAAAGAGCAACAAGGGTAGTTTTCATTGCATTATCGTATGCGAAACGCATCCACAGTTTAAGTCTTCTTCGTAGCAAGTTCGAGCTGACATTTTAATATCCCGTCCGCACTCTCCATCACAATTGTCACCTCGCTCGCTCTCCGTCGCATCGGGTCGCTATCATCATCTTCGTAGCCATCGAAGCACGAATCCCCTTCGGAGCGACCTGGATTTTTCATCGTCTTGTCGTCTCCCCAGTGATTAAAAGGAGGTCGTATACTTCTTTCGCTATGCTTTCGTAATATTGTCGCGACACTGATAGCCCCTCCATTAACTTCGATTCTCATCTGAGCAAGCATCAAACGCAGAGGAAGAAAACCGATAAAGCGCACAATTCCATAAAGTACACTACCTCGCTTTCTTCTCCAAGCTTTTTCTGAGCTGTATTTTAAGAAAATACCATCCATTTCGTTATGTAACTATTGGATAAAAGACCGAGTTCAACGAAGTTGACAGAGTAAATAAATGACACTTGTAGGCATTGTGTCAACTCTGACATCGTACATACGAGATTTTATTGAAATTAATGTGAGTCTTTATAACAATTTATGAAATGTCTGTTTATAAACGGATACGAATAATCGACATACTTATTAGCCTTCCATTATTGATTTTTCTCGTAAATATAATTTTTTAAACAAAATATATCTCTTTGATTACATTATTTGGACAAAAATAATTCTGTGTTTTAAGTTTCATTAAAACGCATTACATGGACATGTCAAGATTTTTATTTTGTGATAAAATTTAATAATAATAATTATATGAATCTCTCAAAAGATACATATATAGTTAAAATGCAGAGAAGTGATAAAAGTGATAAGTGATCCTTTTATCAAATTCACACAAATGATACAAGATATAAGTATAATCACATATCTAATGTACACTTCAGAGATGGCACATGGAATTTATCTGTATAATGACACGTATATTACGTCCGGATTCCGGATAGAACCTTTGTGATTAAGTAAAGAAGAAGTTCGTACTGGATACTCTTTGATTAATCAACTTTGTATCTTATGTACATTTAAGGAAACTGTCATCAGCGATTCTCCTTTCGCTCTCAAAACTTCCTTTCACAAATGTTTGTGACAGACACGCAAAGTCTGATTAAATAATTACGTATAAAAATCTAGTGCAAGCAAATGTGTTTAAAAAACTTTTTCCTAATAATTTGTAACCTATTCTATGATATCATTTTGTATGTTACATAACTATGTATATACAAAACTATGTATACTATTTACTTGTTCGATTTTACTTAAGATACACCAAAGAAGCACTTTGGAAACTAATTTTTGAAAATTGTCTTCGATAATGAAAGAAGCCTGGTTTAAATTTCAATATAAATTACACATTGCATTGAGTATATCATTACATGAAGAAACCCAAGAATTTAACCCATTTTGATATTCAATGTGCTTGTTGTATTTGTTCATTCGATTCCCACAATACAGTTACCTTGAGAAATTGCGAATGGATTTGAATGCAATCATGTGCGCAAAATATGATAGTATTGTATATCGCATATTATCTTTGTCCGTCTAGTCTCGGAAGTTGTGTTACAAGATATGTAAATTGTTACGATATTAGTTTGAAGATAAGGAGAATATGGCAAGGAGAGAATGTCAGGATTGCAATCACAGTGAGAAGCAAGTTTTGGCGGATCCGCGGAGTTCAACGATCGATAAGACACGAGCGTCCTTAAACAAGCTACCTCGGCACATGGCTCGTCTTTCTTCTTTACCCTTTACGTGATCCTTTTCACCCCTCGTATTTGCTGTCAGTCAAGGATGCCTCCGCCGACACTCAATCTCGCTACTCTGCTCCGCGAGAATCGGACGGCTGGCATAAACGTCTTTCGAGAGAGCAGATTTAAATATCCTTTTCTGTCTCTTCAGCAACAGAATGAAATCAGCTCTCATCTTTCAAAAGGAACAATGAAAATTGACGTGTGCATTCTTGAATGGAATGGATGGTAAATGGAAGACAATGTTCGAAAATATTCCTATATATAAGTAATATTGCATCTTATATATTATAAATTATCATATACATATTAAATTATATGTGGGTATGTATAATGTAAATAAATGAATTATAAAGTTAAAAGTTGCTAGAAAAAAAATGCAACAACGACATATTGCTAAAATTACTTTTGTCTAATTGAAATTCCATTTATTTATCCAAGAATTATACAAAAGTAAATAAACCGAGTAATTATAAGGTAGGCATTTATAGAAACGTATACATTAAAATATAAAATATATATGAAGAATTGAGAATCAGGTCGAAATAATCTTTTTTAATTTAAAAAAAAATTAAAAGTTAATTATATGTGTGCTACTTTTATTGCAGTCACGGAAAGTATCGTGGAAAGCTCGATCATACAAGAATTAGAACAGTTATTCATTACACGCGATAATTATACACATACACGAGGTTTATATACGGGTAGATAGTTTTGAAAATGAAAATAATTGTTTGTGGCAAACTTTTATTGTTTCTTTCGAATGGTCACTTCTTCCGTTACATCTGCTTTTGCTATTTTTTTCCACTTCTTCTCTTGCTAGCGGTTTGATATTTTTATTTATTTACTGATCGATCGGCTTCAGAACGCTCGCTTTGGCCGCCGTAAAATCCCATCGAAAATCCATTGAAAATACGGATTGGACGACTAGTCCGGTGGTCGAGCGTGGAAAATAACGAGAAAAAAAAAAGAATATCCGTATCCTGCCATTACCGTCGCGGACGAATTGTGGGACGAGGTACAGGCGCGTTTAATCGAGTCGAAAAATATTTTCGTGAGAGTGATAATCGTAAAATTCGATTATATGTTTCATCATAAAGAGATGACGAGTTTTGTTTTGACATATAAAGACTGATCTTTATCACTATTTTTCAATTAAAAATTTAATCGAATTTTCTCTCTAGTTTTGGTAGATATTATTCTTAAGGAAATAGATACATAAAAATGTGTATTTATATATACAATATATATTATGTGCAATTTTTTCGAGATATTTCAAAAGTATTAAAAAAAAATCTTGAATATAAATATAATATATTAAAAAACTTTTTGTATCTTCATATTGCATTTTATTTCAATTTTCTTAAACTTAGTTTATATGTAGGAATATCTTTCTCTTTTACAATTCTTTTTGTACAGAAGATTAATTAATTTTTATTTATTTAACATTTAATTCTGCAACATAAATATAGATACACATACACAAGGCAGAGCATCTATTTGAAATACTTTTATTAGGAAAACAGTAAGATTGTATTTTGTATTTCATGGGAATATATAAAAGTATTTTATATTTTGTATTTTAATATTATAATAATATGAAAGATATTGAAAGTATTTTGTATTTTCTATTTTAAATATATTTACTAAGATTGACAATCAGTTGTATTATTAGAATTACAAAATAATCTTTTGGTTTCAAATACAAAATACGTAATATTTTTATGTGCTCTGCTGAAATATAAAATGCACTTCTACTGTATTTCAAATAAAAGTATTTCAAATACTTTCTAGTCCTGTACACACGGAGTAAATAAAATAGTACCTCGGTAATATGCGACACCTAGATCAGCTTTGACCAAACTTTCAGATTTCTCTGGGAAAGCTATTGTCGATGATGTAGAAAACGTTTCTTACCGACAATCAGCTATTATCGTTGATAAAACAGTTTATTTTACATAATATTAGAAACAATTTACATGCATACACACGTATCTAGTGAATTGATAGAAATATAACGCATTTTCTTTAGTTGTACTTTTTTTCTTTATAAACATATGATCTTTTCTGCAAAATTTTGTGATAAAAATACAGAGATATACTTGGAACATGCACATGATAACAGCGTACATTAAAAATATAATCTACGAAGATTATTCATCAGCCATTGTTCGTTTCAATTTTTTCATGAATACCGTGTCAATATTTATTCATAAATTGCGAAACTTATTTCTCGCTCCTCTCCAGCTGCCATTGTTAGCGGGTTTTCATCCAATTTGGAATGTAATTTTCGCGTCTGTTAATTCCTCATTACAATAGATAGCATGTTAAATAATTGCAAGTTAACGAAGTGTGTGAACGTAAACAGGCACGCAACGGCGTAAATTACGAGAGACGTTATCAACTGCATCTGCAGAAAACGGTAGCACGGTATCGCGTCGCGTCGCGTCGTGCGGGTTCCTTCGAGTCCAAAGATCTGATCCGAGGACGACCGGTGGAATTTTCTTTCTTTTCTTCTTTCTCGTTGTATTCTGTGCGTGTCGATGATATCGCACATCGAGGATGCGCGCACGTGGCTCGCCACCCACGTGAGGAGCCATAATGCCAATTAAATCGGTCGGCGAAAGGGGGTTACTTCAACCTGACTTGATTTATATGACCCATTGATTTCTACTAACTCTTCTCCGAGAATCTTTTTTTCTTCTCCACTTTACTACGCATCATTGATTTTTTTACTTTTACCGAATTCCCGTAGAAAAGGCTTTCTATGAAAATCTTTATTGCGTGCATTCCTTATTCTTTAAATTATTGTTTTCATTAATGATATGGTATTAATATATGTAATAAATTCTTGTTTCTTTCTTAGAAATCTTTGCAAATTTTTTAAAAGGACTCGGCTGGGATCTAATTAGTGCGGAATCTATTAATTAATCTTATACAAGGTTGGATAAGTTAACTTTTTTTTAAACTAAGTTAAGTTAAAGTTAACAACCTTGAAAATTTAACTTAGACACAAGTTAATTTATAATGAAATTAATTGAATTAATAAAAGTTAAGTTAATAAAAAAAAAGTAATTAAAAAGTTAAATTTGTTTTTTTTTATTTTTTTAATTCATGATTCCAGAGTTTCAGTCTTACAAATAATGGAAATGATAAATATATACTTCATTTATTAATAGAACACAATACGAGACACAACACGAGAGAGTAGCGATAATAAGGAATAGATTTCAATCTATTAGAAACTAGATACATCGAAATACACGATTTCCGACAGATTGAAATCTGGGAGTTGGTTGTATAATTTGAAATGAGGTGAAAATTACAAAAGTGAGAAAATTCACTAGAATATTTATAATTTCGTTGGTCAACACCTAAGTAAATTTGCTTACTTTTGCAATTTTCACCTTATTTTAAATTATCGCTATTGCCGCGTATTATGTCTGAGACTTAACTTCAAAGAATTAAATAAAAAAATTAATAGTTACGGATAAAATGTAACTAAATAAAGTTAAAAAGTTAAGAGTCTAAAATGTAACTAAGTTAAGTTAAAATTAATTAACTTTTTAACTTTTTAACTTAATTTTTAGCTTTTTAACTTAGCGCCCAACCCTGATATTATATATATATGATATATTGGATCTAAGTGAAATGAGTTAGTGTAAAATTTATGCTTACATAGCACCTTTAATTCATCATAGCTAAAAATTATCTATTATTGAACTTTTATCTTTTGTTTATCATATTATGATTTACATTATGTGAAAATTAATTTATTTCATCGGGATTTTCCATGTGATTGTGCGGAGTCCTTTTTCTCTTATTTTTTGTCTCTTTAATCTTTTGTCATATTAATAATGAAAATGACACTCTTATAATATGGAATCAATTTAATTTGATCGTTTACAGCGTTCGTAAAAATAAAATATTGTAAAGAATTTTTTAAACCGCCAGAGATTAATATTAAGGAATATAATATTATCAAGCAAATAAATGTATCTTTATTAATAAAGTTAAACAGTTGAAAAAAACATTGATAAAATATTAGAAAAAAAAGTTGGGTATGTCATACCCAAAGTGACATTGAAAGAGATAATCTCGATCTTTTTCCGATTGTTACATATTTTTTGTATATTTGTTCTTCTTTGTATTTGTATATCAATATGAGATATTGATTGATTTTTAAAAAATTATTGAATGACAATTGAATTGAATATAAAAATAGGAAATAGTTATTGCTGGCTGTGAAATTTATTTAGAAAATAAGAAACGAATTATAGAGACAAAAATTTTGTCTAAGGATTTGAGATATAAAAATAAGAATATGTAGTTATACATAATTTCGCAAAATGTCAGTGACATCACAATAAAAAATTTAGAGGTCGAGAAAGTAGCTGATTAAGATAATGTATTTACTGCTGTTTGATTGCAAACAGTTTTGAGTTTGTGTTGACTGAATATTCATCCCTTAAATTTGGTAGGTTTTCCTTTGGGACATTCGTGCATATTCAACGAAAGGGAAATCACGTCGGTGATATTTAGTAAAAAAAAAAAAAAAAAAAAAAAAAAGAGTTGAGAGATACGGCGACACCAAAGTTTTTTGAATGCATAATTTAACGATAATACCGACGATTGCATATAACTATCTACACGTATTAACTGAGATCTTTACATTGATATTAATGCAAACAAATTTAATATCGGTAAATTCAACTTGACTATATATCTTGTTACCGCCGTTATCACAGTTGCATTGAACATGTACCGCAAGTATCGTAAATTAATTCTCAACCAAAACAACAACGCGAAGATTTATCGAATGTTCCACTGTAGGTTGCAATCTGTAATCTTCGGCTGAGCTTCAGTCTTGCTGTCCGCCTTCAGTCTCTGTTTGCGACTGACTCTTCGCACGAAGTTTGTAAAGCTTGCAAAAGCGAAAGCACAAGAGGGAGACAGATCAGGAAACATGGGACTGCCATATGCGCGAGGATACGAGCCCACTGGCACTCGGAGTCGGCGAACTTCTTTTTATTCGTCTACCAAGTAACGGGTGACGGGAATAATAACGGCATACGCAGGAGAGGTTTTCGAGGCCGACCGGATTAGAGTCAGCTCCGTCTGTTCGCGTTCCCGCTGTTATACTTGTCGCACTCGCGCTTAGAATCATGATGTAAGTTCGCAGCTTCGCCACGCACCTGTGCACGTGTGGTTCGAACGTTTTCCAAGATTACACGTTTGCCGCAACTATATGTCGATCTCGGTGTACACTAGGTAACACACATTCGAATTGCCTTCGAGGAGCATTTCTCGAGAGAAATGTCTGGAAGCTCATAAGTCATTTTGCTACGGATGTGGTAGATAGTGTGACACAATAATTGACAACTAGAATTTAATATGTAACGTTAAATGATATTTAAGTATGTAATATTTAGTGGTAAAAAAGAACAAACATTAAATAATGTATTACAGTTCTTGATAATATTATTAGTAAATAATCGTAAACTTAAGATACCTGTATAATTATTTTATAAGTGATATCAAAACTTTTTGACGAGTAATTACAGTTAACTCATGAGATATGAAATTCATTTTAATTACATAAGTGCAATAATATAATATTCAAACGTTTCGACTTACAAAGTCTTGGTATCAATTATAATATATTGCGTTGCATTTACGCGAGCCTGTTCTTTTATAATTGTTTATTTGTGTAGACGTCTTCTACCGCTCTTGTATATAATTATAAATTAAATTTTTTGATATAATAGAAAGATAATGTTATCTGTTTCAAAAGATAATAAAATTTGTTATCTATGAACTGAAGTTATAAATACAATATTTATAATTATTTTTATTAGTTTGGCATATATGCACCATTTTTTTTAACTTGAATATCACTTTATATAATAAAAAATAATTTAAGTTAGAAGATGAATCTGTAAAACAATATGTTTTATTTTTTAATTTATTTAAAAGTTTTATTAATTTTAAAAATGAAACATGTATTATTACATATATTAATACTGTCTTCTTGAAACAAATATTATGAATATTTAGATATAACGCGTTCTTTCTTTTTTATCGAATAGAGAGAAGGCATTTCTAACGAGCGATGCATCGTTGGTAGTAAAAGAGAAATAGATAGATGCGCCTCCGTTTGTAATCAGATTGCACTACTAATAAAAAATTACAAAAGTGCGCTGACGTTAGCGAGATAATCGTAGTAAGCTATAACCACATAGAAAGTGTCGAGAAGTTTTTACGTATCTGGATACTCGGAGAAGTACGTTGTTCAGTTCAACGAAGTACGTCGTGGTCGAAATTAATAACTATGCGGTAACACACTGCTTGAGAATCGTGTCCAAGTCCTCTTGATTGCAAGACATGGAGGCGTCATAATCTAAATGCTCATCGCATCACAGGCGATATCATTCAAGCAAAATTTGCCAGAAATATTCTCGTCCGTGAAACCCTCAGCCTAATGAATGAAATTCTAATTTCATTCATTTTATTGATTATTATGTAAGAGGAAGATGCATTAAAGAAAAATGTTAGAAAAATTACGTTATACATATATTATTTTAGAATATTGTTTAAATAAATCTAAGATAAATGTAATAATGTTTAGAATATTATTTAAATATATTTAAAATATTTTAAGATTTCTCAATATAAGTTAATATGATAATAAGTAGGTTGTCTCGCTTATACAATACATTTTTTGTTTGAGATATATTTTTAATAATATTGAATACAAGTACTTTTCTCGTTAAAGTAAAATATAGATAATATAAGTACGATGTGACGGTACAATTCTGAACAAAATAAAATTTGAATCCAGTTTTCTATGTTCAAATTTGATTTTTTTCTGTTCGGTACTTCTTCCTCTCTTCCTTTATATAAAAAAAAAGTTCATCTTTACACAAAAAAAACCAAATTTGAAATTTGAAAATGGATTTAAATTTTATTTTTTTCAAAATTGTATTGTGTTCGAAATTGCTACTATAATACTTTACCCTATAAGATAATATTCTTGATGATTAATCATGTACTTGTACTATGATAAGTAAATGTGGTCACATAACAATAAAAAACTTTCACACAGTCATCATTCTGATCATTTGTGATACACTTGTGATTTTATATCACAAGCTATACATTTAATATGAATTCAATGGATTTTCTATCCGTTAAATTCGTATTAACTATATATTTTGTGACAGAAATTCAAAATTGTACCAGAAATGATTAGAAATGATGATCGTATATTTTTATTGTTATTATATGATATTATATGATATTTTAAGTTGGGTTTCCACCTTTCGATAAACTTCAGCTTATTCTCTTACTCTCTTTTTATCCATTAGATAAATTATCACGTATAGTTTATCCAAAGATCAACCAGTCCTTATGTAATTCCTACATTTTTATTAAGCCATTAATTTTTGAGCAATCAAGAAATTATTTAAGTAATTTTGAATCTCAAATATCTGCTAAAAATAATGTTAATAAAAGAGTTAGATAAACACACATTCATTGATTGACACGTCGCGACGATTTCATCGCGTTTTAATCGAAGAATGTTCCGATCGATACGCCTGCCGGCGTATTTGTCCAGGGAAATCAGGCGCGCTGTACAGGAATACCTGTTTCTATTTTTTTTTTTGTCTAACGATTCCCGTGGGGCTCGTACGTTTAGCGATGGGAAGAGCCATGAAATGAAGAGGCGGAAGGAACGCGACATCCGCGCTTACTCGCTCCGCTGCGCGTGTAAATGCGGTTAATGGCAGAACCGTAACGTGGTTTACACGCATCATCCGCAATAAGTACGCGCGCGTACTTATGCGACCTTTCGTTGCATCCACCGTCTTTTAAACAATAAGAGCGTCGTATTGCACTTTTGCATCGCCGCTCGATCTCGCCCCGGCTGTTTCATATCGAGAAACTCGACAGCTTTACGACGCTCTGTTTCCCAACTTTCCATCAAGTTGAAGCCGTACCGGAGAGAAATAGCACGTGATGCAAGACATGACCGACGAAACCAGTATGAACGGTATGGAACGTTCCATACTAGTAAATATCTAAGATATGGAATTCCATATCTTTTCGAAGACTAAAATGTTATTTAGAGTAAAATTTTTAAGAAAATTTCAGTTCATACAAATGTGATTTGATTAGGATTCTTCTGCCCTTTTTAACCTACTTAACCAATACACTTACACAAACACGGTAACCGGTTGAAAAATAATATTAGAGCAGACAGTTATTTTTGCCATGTAGAAATTAAAAGAACACATGGTAGAAAAGATATGAGAAAATTTATCTCTCCTCCCTCCTCAAACTCTCTCAGGAATACTTTGATAAATTTTACTTTGCCTGGTGCAAGATATGTGTGCTGTTACAATAGAACCTTTATACGAGAAGATATGTCTTTCGAATAATTTTATTTCGATATAATTGTGAAAAAAAGCCAGACTTGGTACTATTTAAAATGAGAATAAACGAGATTGTTATTTTACATTCATTTGAAGAGGACATATTTATGTACATTAGATGGTTTTGCTTACGAACGTCAAAATATTACTCTAAACCAGTGGATTTCATTTTTCCAAAAATTTCCTAAACTTGTTATACTCCGTGTTGCGCAAGTTTGGCAGTGCAATGTTTTATAGAAAATTTAAAATAATAAATGTTTCTAAAATCAGTTGTCTATGTAGGCATTTAATTAATTTATTATTAGCAGGAACGACCAATTTTTGTAGCTCAAGAAAATTGAATTTTTATAGAGAATATTCTCAGCGAAATTTCTAGTTATAGCCGACGTATTGTACAGAAATTGGATTCTCTCTCTTTCCCGTAAGAAAGCGATGAGTTAACGTTTACATCGAATTGCTACGTGTGGGAGCGTTGAAGATTGATGTCGACGTGTGTCGCAGTTTTCCTAGCGCTGTGAACAGAAAGGAGTACGTTTACTAGCGATCTACGAGGAAGGTCGCGATAAATTCTGATTCTCTTTCTCTTCACCACTTTGCCGCGACCGATACCTCCTCAAGAGAAAGAGAGAGAGAGGCACGAGCTGAAGTCACGATTCCGAATGCCACGGCCAGTGGAAGGATAGGTATTGTCCCCCTTTTCTCCATATCTTCTTGAGGCTCGCCTATCATCTTCTCTTTTGATCTCTCCTCCAGCTTCCTTTTCTTTTGCTTGGCTCTCTCTCTCTCTCTCTCTCTCTCTCTCTCTCTCAATTCGCGGATACGCGCCGTTAGATTTATTCAAATGTATGAATCTGCCGAGTGATTTGAAATGCCACCGCGTATTTTTCCATCTTTTATCTTCTCTCCTTCTCTCTTAACTCCGCGAATCTTGCATCATTGCCAAGCTTCGTGATATAAATGAGAGAATGCGCTTAGCGAATATGAAATAAATTTAGTAATGTCGAAAGGAAACTGGCTTTTTCAAGGCTATTGGCTGAGTAAGTGATGCTATGGTTTTCCTTATTCCTTTTACTGTTAATTTTCTAAGGTAATTATTTATACAAATTTACTTTCTTTCTTTTTCTTTCTCTTTATACAAAATTTGTATAAAGTATTGAAAAAAAATAACATAAAAATTTATATATTCATATTAAAAATTAGATTTCTATGATTTTTTTTTATTGTTAGGTACGTTTCATAATTATTTGCATTTATTTTATATTTTATATGGAACTTGCTATTCACTATCAGAGAGATTACTTTTTTCCTCTCTATTTCCTTTTCCTTGTCTCTTGTATGTACTTATATGTACACGATGAAATACGATGACACGCCAAGTGAAACTCGTACGAATGATCGAAAAAATAAATTCTCTTACGGAAAGTGTACGAGAAGCCGAACCACAATTCGATTATTTCCTCCTCGCTATTCTTGATAAATATAAAGCATCACAGTAAGCGTCCTGTCAAAGTTTCCGTATTGTTCTGTCGACCGACGTTCTTTTTCTCCGGTGAAGCAGACTCAGCATCAAGGAATAAACTAAATTTTGTGTAGAATATATGTGCTCGGAATAATCTGTGATAGCTGACACTTTGAAAGCTTACTTAGTAATTTTTTTTCAAATAGTAGGATATCCTATATAATTATATCCTATATATAAATAGAGGATTAAAAAAAAAGATTTTGAGTCCGAAATGTTTAACTATTTAATATAAAATATTGAAGAGATGGAAAAAAATTAAACTTTAACTTATTTTTTTATTTTTCACTTTGAATGTGTGTGTGTGTGTGTGTGTGTGTGTGTGTGTGTATGTGTGTGCATATAAATGAACATAATGGAATTTTAATTTGAGAATTACTTGTAGCAAAAACAATGCGGTTAATTGCGATTAATTCTTGAATAAATGACACATTTTTTTCCATCACTATATAAAGTATCTTAAATGCATTTTACGAGTATAAGTGATTTATTTCATGGACTGTATGGTTTCACTTGAAAATTTTCGACAATATGTAGAGTGTTGTATTACCTAGAATTGGAAAAGTTGTTTTAGAAATTACTTATAAGTTAACTTTTATATTACTTTATATATGTTATTATTATAGAAATTGAGTACAAGAAGTAATACAAAATTAGAGAAAATATAATAAAATATAATAAAAAAACAAAAAGGGCTAAGACACACTCGCCCCAGAAAATCGAGAGATCGAATTTTGGCTGAGGTAATATTTTTCGCAATAAGTTCTTGACAGTTTCTTAAATTTAATTTAAGGGGGATTATTAGCGTTTCAAACTAATTGAAAGTTCGAAAGTTACCGGCGCGCAATTACATCTGAAATAAATTGACTTAATAAAGAATATGTACGTATATTGTATTATTCGAAACATTTAACTTTAATTGTGATGGCGTTTTCTATCGTATTTGATGTATTAAAAAAAATAAAATATCTTTATTATACTTCAATTATTTCTATAAAATCTTATAAATAACTTGTAAAGTAACTTTTCCAACCCTGACATTATCGCATATCAAAACGGAGCGTCAATGAGCCATGTCACCTTCACGTTCGATGGGATTAAGAGAGGATAGAATTTAAGTGAAATTAGGAGGCGGCGACATTCGCAGGAAAGATTAATCACGTCGTCATTCGTGCCGAGGGAGTTTGGAGAGCGTGAAATCCCTTAGGTCACTTGTGACCAACCTTTCTCTAATGCGCACCAGTCACATTTCAAACGTCGTATTTGCGTGTTCCATTTAATCTCTTCCATAAGATTATTATCTGAGACTACGAATCTGTCCGTTTCCACGTTTGTAATTAGGTGATTAAATATCCATTAAAGAGGGATTTTGTTATCATCAGAGACACGTGTCGCGGATTGATCACCTGTACATTTTAAAATTTAGATTTATGTTCTTAATTCAACTTTGCGTCACATCGAATTTCTCTACTTTTGTCAGCTTTTGTCAGCAATTTCGACAGAAAACGCATTAATCTCTACGGATCCTCAGCACGGTCATCACAAAATCAACTAAAAGTTCTTGTCTCTCGCTTGATTATAAGAAAGATCTATTGTAGAAAAGTAATCGTAAGTAACAAGATTCGTAATTTATATTTTCCGCAATCCTCATCATCTATTATTCGATACACGTTTGAGTCGTGCGGGAGCAAATGATCTCCAAATGGCGGCAATACGTAACAGCTAGTCTTAATAGGTATTATTATACGTGGAAAATCTGTTCCGGGCTGTCGTATGCTTCAGGCAATCGCAATCATCTATTTCGTTAAGCCCCTTTGACTCCCTGAAATGAATTTTACGAGATTATACGTTGCATCAGACCGCGTCTGATGCGGCACATTATTGTGAACTACGTGCAAGTTTGTTCCGCCTTGATGTGGATAGTTACTTTCTTCTCTACATTATCTCTGATCTAGCCGTTTACCTGGTTTGTAACAAATTCTGAATGAAAACGATTTATTTTTGAAGGCAACGTTTATTATTTTACTGGCGGAAGGAAAATTTCATGGCATTAAAGCATGAATTTGTATCAATTAATTGCGGAGTATAACATATGGAGTATAATACACTCCCTATTGGATACAATATAATCATCGATTATTTTATTATAATGTAAAAATTCATCTTTTGATCGAATTATTCACATGACATTATTAATGTTAAGAAAAAAAATCGTCCCGAATTTTCTTATCATTTTGATCCGCAATTTTCTAACTGTGTGCCTCATTCGTCAGATCTACGTAACATTTCTTATGGATCGTGCAATTCCTCCGTTCTGTTTATCGTGGAATCTCTTATAAATAGAAGTCCGAGCGACTAAAAAGTGCGGAAGCGATAACTGATCCTGCCCCTACGAGTTTTACACACGAATAATCCGCGTGCATCTTATCGCATTATTATGAAGTTAGAGATGTAGCTTCGGGCGATATATTTCTAGACTGATTTCTCCATCTCTCCACAACGACAATGAATCCTGTGCCCTATCCTTTCCTTGGGTTTTCTTAATGAGGTACCGGCGTCACATCGTGCAAGTTCAACGATCCGGCACCGTTACTTTTCTCGAGAGCGAGGAGACGACTCTGTGCCGGTTGGCGAGAATTTTTGGCTATTTTCGACTTCAAAGTCCCTCCTCTCGCGACCTCGCCCGGTCGCCTTCGGCACTCCGGTTCGTCTGGCTAGCTTCAAATGCTTTATTTTCGCGAGCGAGTCTTACGAGTCGCGAGAGTTGGAACCGGTATACCAATCTTTGTCGCTTCAATTTTTGATGCTACGGAGATACGGAGAAAATCTGATGACGCGTTTGTTGCTGAATGCTGCTCAGTTTGCAAATTTTGTTTGCTTGAAAATCATGTTAAAATGCTATGTGTATCATCGAAATGTTATCGAAATGTTTATTGAAAGTTGAAGGAAGAAAAGAACCCGGTAATTTCATTTAACATTAAATGCTCGGTAACGGTATACGAAATCTCTCTCTCTCTCT
>NW_017259183.1:4093587-4095965 GCF_001594045.1 Atta colombica | reverse complement strand
TATATATATATATATATATGTATATATATGTATATATATCGTTGCCGTTTTATTGGTACAGTTCAGTATAAAGACCTTCTTGTGCACTCACATAAAAGTCGAAATATAAAGTCAGCGATACTATATACTATAATTTCAATCTACGGACTCTCTATGTCATCATCGGTCGTACAAATTGTAACCACAAGTTGGAAATGGCCGATTGATTGAACAGGAAACAGAGGTAACTTTATCTTGGCACTGAAAGCACTGTATACGGTGCTGAAAAGCTCCATGGAACATGCAAATTGTGGACCAGTCGTACCAGAATTTTTATCTTTGTCTTTCTCCATTCCCTTTCCAAGCAGCTTTTCATTACTCGTTTCTCTCGGACGAGGAAAGTTCGTCATTAACCTCTAGCGTAGCCATTGCCATTTGTCACAGTGACAACTGTCAAGGAAGAAGGTAGACGTAAATTTTGAGTAGAAAAGAAAGATATAGAGGGAGAAATAGAGAATGATAGAAAGAGACGATGCGAATTTAATGATGGTTAATGGATGAATAAAAGAAAACTTAAAGAATTTATTAAAAAGACAAATAGATAGGAAGACGAGTCTTCCTTAATTTTTCTTATAAATAATAAATGAAATAATAAATGAAATAATAAAAAATTTTACAAAACATAAAAAAGGAAATAATTGCCAATTATAATAGCTATATGGAACGAGATTAATTTTTTTGAAATATCTAAACGCACACATCTCAAAATAATTTTGTTGGATCATTAAAATAATTATGTAAAAATTAAAATACTATAAAAGCAAGCTATACCATAAAAATTTTTTTAATTGTAGCAATTATCCTGAGTTTTATAGTTTTGCTAATTCAATTCTGAATTATTTTCAGATTATTTTCTCTGTATCTGAAAATAATTCAAATCTAACATCAGCAAAGCGACTTCTTTCCATTTAATGATATCGAAAAATTAAAAGCAGATTGTGAAAAGTATTTTGATATCTATTTATATATTTTTTTATTTTTTAATATTTATTAAAATATTTAATTTAAATTCGTGATACTTTTCAGTTCCTCAACGTAATTAAAGGATGTGTAACAATTATATCTCGTACATGAAAATTTCGTTCGTATTTATAGAAAATCTCATTTAACCGGATGTCGTGACGATTTGTTTCCTTAGTGTCCACATGACGTATGAATTTATCTCGTTCCACCATTAATCGTGATAAAGCGCGATGTCTACTTAATAAGTTTATTGTGTCTATTCTGTAACTTTCAACGACAGTTCGGTATCGTTACATTATCGTTATGCAGCTTTTTCATGTTAAATACCCGCACAATGACGTCCCGAGCTAGTAAAATTGTCATTAAAAAGTTAAGAAATAAGCCTACTGGTATAATTACGCAGTGAACATAAGATGAAGAGTACGAAGTATAACATTCGCGAATCCGAGTCCGGAACGTGATACACGCGAACGCTTCATTAATGCCGATCGAAAGTAAAGGAAATCAATTAATAGTGATGTGCTGATTGTCGAACGCTTCACAGCTGCTTTTTACATTCACAATCAAGCGAATGATAAATCATAATGTGTTTTTTCAAATTGATTTATTCATTTTTTTTCATTTACATAGTGATGAGAATGTATTTTATTGATAAAAACAAAAAGTTTTTACTGTTACGCTTTTATGATTAGAGTAACGATGAAAATAAAGTTTGACAATATAGCACTCAATCGTAATTAATAATTACGGCAATTATTTCTTTTTAAGAATATGAATTTAAATTGCATAAGCGAGAGATATTTAAGATAACTAATACAGTGAGTGCAAAAAGTATTCGTACAGGGGAGATGTCTTTCAAAAAAATCTTATTTTTAGGAAACATTAATTATTAATAATTCATCAACAAAGAACAAAATTTGATTGTATTTATCTGAAAATTATTTTACCTAAAAAGATGTATAATAATTAACTCGGTGTCATTTTGAATATGGCATATAATACTCGGTTTTTTCCAAAACTTTTTCATCCTTTCAATCCTTTTTTTCATATTGCTTATAACTGTTTAATAAAGATACATACATTTACTTAATATTGTTATATTCCTTAATGTTTGACGTTTTGATTTAAAAAAATTATTTTAATATGTTATTCGTCATTCATTTTTATCAAAGTAATGAGCAATCGAAGTTCGATATATCACACTCAATTATATTGTTCCTGTAATGTCGCATCTCAAAGGTTAAAGTACACTATTATTTTAATAATAAGCAAAAAATGAAAAACTATTATTTTGACATACAAAAAGTATTCGTACAATCAAGATGTTTAACTTGTAAAGGTTTAACTTTTAAAATCATGAACACGTTTATTTTGTA
>NW_017259183.1:4073423-4093487 GCF_001594045.1 Atta colombica | reverse complement strand
TTCTTGTACAAAAAATTTTAATAAAAATTTCCTTTCTATAAATATTTGCTTGCTATGGGAAGATATAGAATCGAGACATTATTACATATATAATTTATTCACATAAAATATGTAGTTATTTATTGGTCAGTAATATACATTTTACTTCAGAGACATAATACAATAACGAAAGCTATAGTTATATTTATATCAAAATACATTTTCTAATACTATAACAATGTATCTATCGATAAATGCCGTTCTCTTTTTCTCGGACATTGTCTTCTTTTTTAGGGCGTCCAGAGTTTCGGAGAATCTTCCAAATTTTTTATTTTGGCTCTTGTCCCGCGTTATTCATCTTGATTTATAACGGCTGCAGTAATCTTTAAGCTCTATAAAGAAACTGGCCAATCACAGTTGAGAAGAATAATCGATTGTATATGATTGGTCCATTTCTTATATTAAATTAGTACTAATTAGATGTGAAATAATTGTTCGTTTAATATTCTGATCAATTTTATTAACCTATATGCATTTTTATATGCGTTCGGCATTTCAAGCGAAATATACGGAGTCTTTAGCCTGTAAGTTTTAGTTTTGAAAATTTTGATGGCAACTATAATATGAATATAATAGAGAAATACCAATACATCGATATTTATATACTCGCGCGTATTATTACGGTTGTTATAAAATCTTTCATCTTAAAATGTTAATGTTTTTTTTTTTCTATAGACTAGCACAAGAATAAAAAATTATAACTTATTTAAATTTCAGTGCATTTATGGAATCGTTTTAATATATCAAATTCATCGTCATGAAGCCTATAAGAACACTAAAATTATTCAAAAATTGTTTACTTATTAAAATCTTATTTTCGAATTTTAAGTTTAAGACAATTCATATATAACTTAAAACAATATAATTAATCACGTTAATATTTTAAAGTGCTAAAAGGATTTAATATTCTTTTATTGCCAAAAGGTCTTTTTATAAATATATTATACATACAGCCAACATAAAACTAACTCAATATCCTCGATATTTCCAGAGAAATAATACATCTCTCGACTACTCTCGAGTATCCCGCGAGGAAGTTAAATTCATAGCAGTTTCGCTGTTCACAGAGCGGTTGGGAGAGTCTCTCGAGCTCCGATCAGCTCGAATCGTGATACACCGATCCATACTGCGATCTCATCCGGTCGTCGACGCTTTAGAATAGAAGGTGAAGTATAGGAAAGGCGACGACGGCGCGGTGGCGATTCCGTTTCGCAGACACGCTGCGCCGTAAGCCCGGAAAGCCGTTTCCGACCGGCGGAATTGGCAGAGAGCATCGGGGGAACATCAATAGTCAGCCTCGCGGCCGTCAATCGGTCGTCGGTCGTCGCACGTAATACACTCGCGAGTCGTGCGCGCGATGCCGGTTCTCGGCCGTTTCCGGCCAGGCTCGGCCGGCCCCGACCGCCAACATTGTCCCGCGTTGTCAGTTCGCGACGAGCTATCGTGATGGGAGTTCGTCGCGCGCGCGCGGCAATTCGTATGGTTAGCGGGAAAATGTGACGGTTTTCGAATAGTCAGGTGAATCGAATCTAGAAAAACGTCAAGTGCGTGTGCTGTCACTCTCCTTTCAAACGAGGAGAAAGACAGGTGTTCGTTCGTCTCTAGTGAGTGATTCGCGAGTTCGATCATTCAATATTCGATTGTCTTGCTTGTAGCGTGCACTTCCTCGCATAGGAAGGATTCTTTTATTTATATCGGCATTGATTCTGATTGCGAGTCTATAGAAAGGAGGAGGTAAGCACGAGATTTGTAAATATTCCCTTAAAGGAATTTAATACTGTAAATATTATATTGGTTAGTGATTGATTATAAATAATTATTTAGGTATTAAAAGTACTAACAGTCGTGCTTTAATGTTTAAAATAAGTAATCAATTATTAATCAATTTTATACTTATAGTATTACATTTTTTTAAGAGTTAGATGAAGAATAGCAATAATAGGAGAGCTGCATTGTGAGATAATTTATCGTTTGACGATTCGAATATTGCGACCGTGTTCATCCTTTATTGCATTTGCAGAAGCTTTAATTAAAAAGTGCGATTTGAAATAAATAATCTTAAAAGATTTTTAACATTGCTGTTTAATTTATATGTACGTAATATTCCATTTAAATATGACGTAATGATTAAATTTACGACACGGAAGCATAACATAAATTCTGTTGAAATTCTCTTAAGCATAATATAAATCTGCCGCGTTAAAATGTTCCATAAAATGTAACACAAGGAATGTGCTCCAATGTGCGAAGGAGCGGCGGCGGTATCGTTCGTCTCGAAAATTCGGCGAATGTCATCGCGCGAAATTGGAATATATTTTATTTTCAGAGTTTTCATTCAATCCTCACGAGATTAATGCAATCCACGAACCAGACACGTGCAGTGCGAAAGATTTCAAACTTAATATTTGCAGTATATCAGATAGAATAACGATGCTTGAATCTTTTATTACAATATTTCTATTCATATATGTTTCGCGTATTCCGCTTTTCAAATAATATATCGGAAAAATATACAATTAAATCAGAATAAACTAAAAAATATATACATAAATATGAATGAAAATATTATCAAAGATAAAAAGGTGTTAAGATAATTAATGGCTCGCGCATTGGCATTCTTCAATTGATTTCTTATAATTTTAACTTTTCATCTCAATGGTGTGTATATATATATATATATATACAGGATGTCCCGAAAGTTTTTGCCAATCGCTTTTGTGTAGATAGAGCGGACTAAATTGAGTCGAACAGTTCTCTACCATTTTACAATTGTCATAATAGTTAACAAGATATTAATTACTAAAAATTGTCAATTGATCTTGAATTTTTTACTCAAATAACCTAAATAAAATGAACTTTACAGAAAAACTGCAAGAGACAAAAATCATTTATTTTCTTCTCATAAAACTCTAAGAATTTTTTCAGAATTTTTTATCAACTTTTTAGTACAGCATTTTCTTATTTTTAATACGAGAAAATACAGTATTAAAAAGTTCTGAAAATATTCTGAAAAAATTCTCAGAACTTCATGAGAAGAAAATAAATGATTTTTGTCTCTTGCAACTTTTCTATAAAGTTAATATTTGAGTAAAAAATTATTCAAGACTAATATTTGTAGTAATTAATATCTTGTTAATTACTGCGAAAATTGCAAAATAGTAGAGGACTTTTTGACTCAGTTTAGTCCGCTCTATCTACACAAAAGCGATTGGCAAAAACTTTCGGGACACCCTGCACACACACACACACACACACGCGCGCGCGCGCGCGCGCACACACGCACACGCACACGCACACACACACACACACACACACACACACACACACAAAACAAGAAGTATAATTGTTAAATTTATAAGTTGTAAGACTCGGAAACTTGTAATATTGATAGTATTACGAGTCTACTTATCGGAGTTTTACGAGAAAGAGATCGGCTTCTGCTCCGAAAGAAGAATCCTCCATGATGGTCTTGCCGAGCATTTCGACGCGAGATTTGATTCGCGAGTTACAAAACGTGACGGCATGCCTCCGCGCGCGGATTCGTGAGTCGAGGGCCCTCGAGCAGTCGAAGTTTCTTTCAGGAACATTCATCTCTCGATCGCGCGACAGCGCAGTGGAAACAGTGGAAGGCAAGGGACAGCCGCGAAAAAGTCGACGAGGATATTCGGAGGTCGTCGTCGAAGGGCACCTTGCGTCTCGTATGCTTCCCGTATACTTACGTTTCGAGAGACGTAGGGTCGATAATAAACGATCCGCGGAAATGCGACACGGTTCGCTTTTACGCTTCTACGATGAATCGTTTCGCGAGCTGCGTATCGAGTTTCGCCAATAGAATTGAGGTCGTCGAAGACTAGTTCCTAAGTCGCAATCGAGGCTTCTAGGATTCGAGCGCGGAAAGTCTATGGACGGGATTATTCCGATCGTGATCTTTGATTTAATTGACTGATTGGATCAATTGATACAATTTTTGGCTGAATAATTGGAGCAATCCAATTTTACTGTGATAATAGCATCGCGACCGAAATTCCAAAATTCTAGTAACTGACGCCAATCTCATATACATGTCTCATATATACGCAATTGAAAAGTTTTCATTAAAAACACAGAGTGTATCAAACGACATATTGAAATTTGTGTTTTAATTTCACATAACATGCATACATTAGGAGGAGGAATACAAATGTTATGTAAAAAATTTACACACAAAAAATGTAACACTGACAAAATTTGTAAGCAATCATATTTCTTCATTAAAATTAACATTTATAATATGTTATTGACACATTTTATTTATTTATCTTAAAATTTAGGTTTTAAAAACATTATTTTTATGCTATTTGTTCGCTTACTCATAATTGTGTTATTTTATCATTAACAAACGTTGAATATAAATTTAAAATATTCAAATAACACACAATCACATTATGTTAAATTAACATTCGGATATGTTAAAAATTCAAAGTTTTAATAAGGATTTGAGTGGATCGTTTCTAATACAAATACAAAACATTTTTTCCTGTGTACGTGTATATGTGTACATGTGTGTTCAAGTAACTGTATATTAGTCATAAGTGTGAAATGTGAAGAGTGTCATCTCGTCTTTCGTTGACTTATTATATTCATTCAATTCTCATATCGGTGGAGATAACATCCGTTAGAAATCTCAAGACGTTGGGTAAATGACGATTGACAGAGACGCGTGTGAAGTCAGATTATATATATAAGATAGTTAATCGAGAAATGGTTTGCTGTCTGGTCGTTAGTTAACTGAATTTTCCTTCTTCCTTTATGATACGTACAGAGATAATTTAGAATGAGGCAACAAGCTGCGCTATCTTGGGATTAGGTACCCAGATTGTTAGTGGTGAACTCTGCAACTCTGTCTATACGTTTCCGGTACTAGTAATGAATTCTAAACTCTTGGGCCATGTTGCAGCAGCAGTTCAAGCTAACTAATTTCAACTTAGCGATTCGCAGCATCTCATTTAATTGTAATTTCATTTATACACATGACGAATTTAATTAATTAAGATTAATTGATTAGATTAATTTAAAAGACGTTTAATTTTTTTACCATTCCAATTGGTTTTATTTTTAAGAGTTTTATTAATTTGAATTTATACACATATTCTTAATATTTCCGAACAATGTTTAATAAGATTTTAACATTTTTTATTTGATGATAAATTTAATATCATATCTACATCGAGTGATAGATGTGTTTTGTTAATTGATGTATTATTATTATTATCTATTTCGTAAGTATTTGCAAAATGTGAAATATTGAAAAATCTTATCAATAAACACCATAATCGCTAAAATCACGTGCTTCATAAGTGAAGAAAGGGCACTTTTCCTACATTAATAATCTTTTCGAAGGATATCTTCTTTTCATCATTAACGCGCATTTACATGCAACGCATGTTTAATGCATATTTTTGCTCGCGCGAGAGTGATTGGCATGATTATATTATTTACGCGGCAAATAATTTTTACATACATAATCAAGTATAAATAACTCATCATCCGGAATAATTAAAAGTATCGATCATCGCTGCTTCGGCTTAAATTTGGGCTGCGTCTGTTTGCCGATCGTTTCAAAATTCTAGTCGCGTCTCGCGAAAGTCCGGCGCGACGCTATTATCCTCGAGGAAGAAAATTGCAAGCGCTTGAAACTTCTGTTGCACGAACAGCAGAATTTTTACGAGCCCTTGCCGACTGCATGCTGTTTCGTTAATTGTGTTGCTTTACACCAGGTACTTTGTGATATTATACTACTAAATCGCTTTGACTATTTTGTGGTATTAATTTTTTCTAAAGTTCGTAATTTTTGATCTTCCACAATAACTACTTTCCTCATAATATACGTTCATGCAGTAATGCTATGAAAAAGATAAAAATTTTAAAAGCAATTTTACATTTAGACATATTGTGTATTAAAACTTTTAAAATTTTATCTTTTTCTATTAATATATTTTTGTAAGATTTATATGTATATATATATATATATATGTGTGTGTGTGTGTGTGTGTATATAAATCTTAAAATAAAATATATTAATCATTGAGGCGTTATGAATATTAACATTTTTTAGATTGCAGACAAATTGAATTAGAAGATATTCAAGTTATTGTTTTGCATCATTTATTTAAACGTGAGATAAAATTTGAATAGGAATTATACGGCTGTTAAGATACGCTTTCCAAGATTTGATGACAAATGAATGAGTAAACTCTTTCTCTGTCCTTGCAAATCCGCTGAGTTTTATCGTCGTCTAGCAGGACTTTTACTGTTAGATAGACATCGACTTAACTTGCGTTTCACTCCTTCGCCTTCGTCAAGTTTGCATCACGCGATATCGTGTGCTGGTTTTCATAGAGCAAAAGCTATTATTAAGCTTCGGAATTTTTAGATTAGATGTTTGCGGTTATAAATTTATTTTGTATAAATTAGCATATTTTTTCTCAATATATGATACGATGAATACAATAATTAAAACAATTTTGACATAATTTTAAGGTTGTTGTATAAAAGAAAGTAATTTGTTTTTCTCAAAATTTATATATTAATCATATGTATATATTTATAATAATATTTTTCAAATGTAGAAAATTATAAAATTATTTATTTTTTAATAACACTTAAAATTCTTTGTATATAATTTATATTAAGTTGATGCTTATATTTATATATCATAAAATAAAATACAATACACATAAGATAAAATTCTGTTGCCGATTATTTCTCAATACTCGTTACATTTTCCAATATACATTACGACATTACGACATTACGGAAACGACAAAATCTGAAAGAAAAAGGTAATTCCATTATTATATTCGGGATATCAGGCTAGATCGTCATTCCGAAGAAAACGAAACAGTGATTTTATGGCCGCGTAGAAAACTTCAATTGCCCGCCGTGGGTTCTCAAGGTAAGATGGATCGTAATAAGCCCTTGAACCTCCGGGCACGAGTCGGACTTTAAGATCGATGTCGCAAGAAACTTGCAGGTCTTTGCCCTGGCAATTGTTAAGGTTTTATTTGGTATACTGCTATTAGAAACAACAGCTTTATAGTGTAATTTCACGATGACTATATATAAAGTGTACATAAACTATGCTTAAAAAAATAGAAAAACTTTCCCAAGCATAATTATAAAAAAAGTCAATACTTATTGTTAATATTACATATTTTTCTTCGGAAAATAATAAAAATGTCTTATGCTTACACACACTTCAGTTTATTTTTATATCACGATTTCGCATAAACACAAAACACAAAACATAAAACGTATAATTCAATGCTGCTTTTCGTTTTTTAATTCTTTTAAGACAGTATTCAGCTAGTTATGCGATGCGTTTCCTTTGTACTATAGTTTTATTCTTATTTAAAATACTATGTAAAATTGTACATATTATCGCGTTTGACATACATAAAGTCATAGAATAGCCTATATTCATTGTACAAGTAAGTATGTCGTCGAAAGACGTCACAGATCTTAAAATATCTTCTACAAAGATCCACACATGTGCTTCACATACACCGTGAATTCTACTAAATGATGAGAAGGTCGACTCCATTTCTTTCCTTTTGCTTGATTGAGCGCAAAAATCAACGAGCGAAATAGTCCGTGCACCGGAGTAGAACGCCGAGGTCTCTGCAAACTTCTGCTTTGACTGTATAATGCTATCCTTGGACTTCCGTTTGATCTGCAGTCGGAGTTCCCGAGTTCCCCGTAAATCCCGACGTGGTCGCGCGAATAGGAACTGCGTCAGGAATAGGAACAGTGTCGTCGTCGTCGTTGTCATTCGCATCATGGAACTTGGAATATACTAAGTTCACGCTGTCACGTAGCACAAGCTACCAATTGTATGTACCCTTCCAATCATCAGAGGATAAATTACTCGGTTGTTATTCGCTGTCGCTTTTGATTAACCTTACAGAAAAAAGAATTGAATTCCTAATTCACGTATATTTTTATTCTTGAATGCTATTTACTTTCATTTAAGTATAAAATGTTCTCTTCAATTATAAATGTCTATTGGTATCAAATAGATTTATGCAAAGTATATTTTATTCTTAAAATTGTATTCTTATTTTTAAAATCATTATATGGTTCTAACAAACTCAATCGCATTATTTACGAACTATTTATTCTTGGATTAAGAATTACAAATTTGAAAATTCGCCGTCAGGTGGCAATAGTGTGCATCAATAATATCAAGATGTCGGAAGTTGCTTGGGTGCAGCGAATTGATAGTGATTTTCTGAGAGAACTGTTGCATTCGTGGAACATATAAATGTAATTAAATGTAATTCAATCTTTAAGGATGGATTAGAGTCCTAGATATAACAGAGAAGCGCAACCGAACATATTTAAAGGTTATAGTTAATCGTCTGAAGAAAAAAATGGCGACCTATTTACATCTGTCATTCCGCAAACGGAGTGCGATTCCTATAACAGTAGTGTTTCTACTGACTACAAAGAAATACTAATTCTCTTTGGAAACTACAGTATACATATCAAGATTTAAAAATCATGATACTTATCGAAATTAGAATCCTAGAAGACTATCTGTAGAAAAAATGGCGAAATCAATCAAAAATCGGGACAGCGATTGCGCTTCTCTGTTATATTTAGGACTCTAGGATGGATGAAATATTCAGCTCGTCCTAATGTTTCTGTCAGTTATATTGCAAATGGGGATTCGCTAACAGCCGGCCGATTTTGTCACGTGACGAAGAGGCCTATACGGGTGGATTTGCGGATCTGCTATCCACAGTTAAATGGATGAGATGAGCAATGAATCCATCGCGGCGGATCCGCCTGTTTATGTAGCCAGCGTTCTCTACTTCATTGTGACGAGGTTGACCATCTGTTTGCATCCTTATTTGCTATATAGCTGTAACGGAGGTTGGTAGAACGGTTTCAGCATTTCACTTGTCTTTGAGCTACATTGGTAGAGGGTATAATCCAAGTTTAATATTCAGTTTTTCCTTAGGAACTTGTATCCTGTGCACATTAGGAGGCATGCTCTATAAATGTGATACTTCATTTATAAAGCTATTGTCACTTACTGCAGCATTGGTTTCTGTCATCTTGAAGTAAAAAATATTCTGAAGGTTTGAAATAAATTTACAAAAGGTATCATTGTTGAAGAAAAAATAATGCTATTATAATATAAGCATATTTAGTTTTGAACGAGTGCAACTTTATTCTTTTATTGTAATAAAATTTATTTTGAACTAAGAATAAAATTTATTTTATGTTACTTAATAATTTATTGTTAATCGGAAATTATTTATTCTTGGCGCTATTCTAAGCATAAAATATTCTTGGATTAAGCATTTATGCATTTCTTTAAGAATTCATTTTTTTGTGTGCTAATGTTCTCGTTTGGCAAGACATCGAATTTCGTAAAACGTTCTTCAATGTTGTGTTCTCACGACAAAATTATAGAAACGTTCTGATTACTTTCTTGTGTTTACAATTATTCTCATTCGTCAAATATCGAAAATCAATTATTGTCGATGGAGAAACCATAAGTTATTCATTAATTTGAACATACAGTATCCAATTATTCTCCATAAAGCTGCGCCGATTTTTCACACTGTGTCTATTACTTCTTTTACAGCAAATGATTTTATAATTATGTTTTATATTGTTTCTTCGAGAAAATCTTTTGTCGTTCTCATAGAATCTATTATTAATGCTTATTAAAAGACTCGATTAGAGACTTTTTCTTTGTAATTTAGAAAATAAGAGTAAACTCCACATATTAAATTATTACTTGCATATCTACGTGCAATAAAAAATTTATTTTTGATTAATGTAAGAAATTATACAATTTAATCTCATAAATCTCATTGTACGATTTTATCAATTTCTAATTTATTAGAACAATTTTTCGAGCTATGTTCTTCAAGCAACAAAGTGCAGCATCCTCGGCCTCGTCTCTGACAAATCCTCCTCGTATTCTTGATTTTAAGAAAGCACTCTGTTGAATTCACCAGAAGGCAGTTTTCCTCTCAGCTGATTCGATCTCGCCTGCTTGTTTCTCTCCTTTCCTCTTTCTCGACTTTTGTCTCTTCCTCCTACACTATATACAACATAACATCAGCGCTCGCATTCTCCTTGGGGCACAGACCGCATAACCGACTTACATTTAGACGCGTAACGCGTCTTTTGTAGAAAGCGCTCTTGCGAATTTAAATTAGTATTATCTACGCGGCGGTGGCGCACTTGAGTAAATCCAAAGTCATTGCGTACTATATTATTATACATCTAAGATACTTTGCTTTCTCTACCCGTGTATGCGAGCGTGTATGTTTAATTAGTTGTTTCTCAGGAAAATTTTCACGCGGCGCAAATTTCTATTTACACCACGTACAATATATAGTATGTTAAATCGAAACGTGTTAATAATTTGGATAATCACGGAAATTGGAAAATAATAATAATGAAAAATAAATAGTGAAAATGATAATGTAATTATATTGTTCTATGTGATCACGCAAATAAGTATGATTTTGAATGCTTTGATGCAGCATTCATTGATGCTCTCATCCCACGCCAGGACGAGGCCACAATTGCACGAGTTTTAATTACTTTCGTTTTAATTATTTCTAAATGATTTTACTTTTAAATAGTTTGCTTTTAAATTCTCCCGCAGAGACGAGACTAGATTTTGGAAGACTGTGAAGATCCGAAGATCATCATAGCTCGAATAATCAAGGCCTTCCATCAACATCCTCTCAAGGATTTAATTTCATTCGCCATTCCACGGGTGGTACCACGGGCATCATTAGCGGTAACGCCACGGTCGCGCGTACGTAATTAATAACGCGTGTCTCGACGCACGTCTGTTCGCTCAATTATCCATAAAGTTTGAGGCAATTATGCCAGGCTTGCTATCCACGGCTATCCGCGGCGCGGCGGCGGGAAAAATGGCGGGAATGCTGGAGATCTCCTCGGTGGTGGCGTTACGCACTGCCTCCCGCAGTCGGTCGTTATCGGTACCGCTGCACCTGGTATCCTTGTTCTCGCCGCGCGCGGATTCCCAGGAGCCGTCCTGCCGTCCGATGTTTACGAGGGGATGAGATCGTGGCTGTCGTAAGTAGGCACTTCTGCCTCTTTCCTCCTCTTTCTCTTCCTCCTCTTCCTCGTCGGTTCTTTTCTCTTCGGCTTTCGCCGTGAGTAAGCAACTATAAGTTTCTCATGGTAGCCGGAACCACACGGTCCAGATGCTCTCCCTCGATGGCTCGAGATCACTCTCGTGCGCCAGCGGATCCTCGTGGCCGCCTTCTCTTCCATGACCTCTGTGAAACGTCAAGGTTCGCCTCGTTCTCGCGTTTAAATCCGGAGGACACATCGATTGCTATGGATGTCTTCTAGCGGCATCCTTTCTCTGTTCCGACTTTACGAGCCGGCCTTTTTATGACACGGGTCGATTCGGAGCCGCAATGTAGCGTCTCGTCGATGCACCTGCAGCCAGTGATGGTTACGTTCTCGTATAAGGTATATCGGATATCCTATTATTTATATTGGTCTTTTTTAAAGAAAGTTGCTAAAAGAATGAGTTACAAACAAATGAAATTATACAATTAGGAAATATCCAATGAGCAGGGGAAAGTATAAAAGATTCCTAGATTTTCACGGACGAATGCAAAAAGTCATTGAATTTTAATTACGTTATGTTCATAAAAAATATAGAAAGCGAGTAATGAAATTACTTTTCGTTGAAGTTTGTGCATAAATTATTATGTATAGTATAAATTGGAGATTACCACTTTGCTGTAACTACGTTTTGCATAGACTTCGCTATTTGCTAAGCAATATTCTCTGTAATGAGATAATTTGAAGACGTAGCACACCTAAAATTATAGAGAGCTATGTTTGTCCTATGGCTGGAGGTTGTTTATTCGCACGTTATATAACGGATCAAGGATACGATAATTTTCGTCTGACGTTTTAAAGAGATGTTAATGCAAATTACCAATGACAATCATCGATCCTGTACCTGCTGAATCGTGCTGAACGAAGAAAATATTCCGACAAGCTTCCATTATTAACTTCGCAACAGTCAACCGCCAAGAAGGCAAATTGCTAGAAGATCGTTAGGTCAAAATGTGTCAATCACCGAGACGCGAGAGAAAATCATTCACAGGTGGTTTTTGCGCGGTGTAACGCTCAGCCGCAACAATTTACGGGAAAATCGCCCATAATTGAATCCTTGAAAGCCGAAGACAATTTTACTATTGCACGCATATTAACGTTCTCGTCTGCGCAATATGTTTCCTGATGCGAGTATCCGTTTTCTACTATCCATATTCCGCGTTCAACAAATATAATGATACGAAAGAAAATTATGACGCAGTATTTAATTTCCCTACGATTAATTGTTATATTAAACTACATTAAATCTTTGAAAGGATCTTTCCGTTTCGATTATAATTTCCCTGCTTTTCGACTACGCTCTCGCGAAAAATCTCGTGCAATCTGGTAATTTTTCTTTCCGTCGTGCCCTTCTCTTTTTTGTCCTCGTGCAAGTTACAAGGCAAGAGGTAGGAAAGGGCACAGGGCAACGAATTCTACGTCGTAGTCACGAAACGCGATTACACGTTCGCCTGCCAACTTCGAACTCTGGATGCGAACGACCTCTCGGCTCGCTTTCCTTTTCCTCTTCTTTTCCTTTCTTTCTCACTTGCTCGCTTTCGTCTTTCTCTCCTTCCTTGCCATCTTTGCTCTTCGTGCGTGCACGCGCGCGTTCGTCCGATATACTCTCGCGCGCGAAACCAGTTCACGCGCCGTGATCTTCGGTCCGATCGCTGAACGAAGCGTGATCTTGATCTCCGCCACACGCATGCACACACGCAATAAATTTGGGCGCGATCGACGCACGCACGTCTGCGGAAACAACGCGTTGTTTCTGCAAATTACGGATGATCGATAATCGATCATGATCGAAGAATGCTCGAGGTTGATTGCGTCGATTGCGTCGAACAACCAAATTTAGCCCGGAAATAGGCAACAGGCATTTCTTTCATTTTTCTTTTGCTTTTTGCATTGTAGCTACTATTAATACTAAATTTGTGACAGCTGTCATTAAATAAATAGCATTATTAAACATGACATACGCTTGAATATGAAATTTGTTACAAGTATTTTTAATTTTTTAATTGAACGTTAAATTTTCTCATTAATTAATTTTTTTTTCAGCAACAATGTCTGATCTGTTAATTCTTTATTAATGATTCATTTTTAATCAATTAAGAAGTGGCTATTACGTATACATTTTTGTATAAAATAATAAGAATCATGCAGTCACAACGCAAGATGTCATCAGCGAAAGTCGTATATTTAAAATTTTTAAGTAGACGTTTCAGTCAGTTTTGACCATCATCAGTAGAATAAGAATATTATAAATGCGATGTTACAGAAATTATATAAGATGTAAACAAAAATTATTCGAGTGTGTGTATTCGCTATTTCAGAATTGACGGTGACGTAAAATTACATCCGCTTATATAAAAGAACTTTTCCGCAATATTTCATAAGCGAATATAATTTCATGCACGGAGAAAAATGTACAGTAATATACGCTAGAATTTTAGTAAACTTTATGGAATTATCAAATTCATACAGGCATACGTCCCTATTTATGTAAAATTTTCTTTACATTTCTAATATATGAAAAATAAATTTATAACTTATCAGACATCTCAGTAATAGAATTTACTTTATCAACGAATATTTTTTTCTTTGGCATTGACAGAATTTACTTTACTGCGTAGTAAAAAATATATCTACGTATAAAAGTTCTGAGAGTTGGCTGTGTTCATCAATCTTGAAAACAGTATGATTATTTACTTTAGTGTAAGTATAATTTACTTTACTAGTATGATTTATCTTACTATAAGATAATAGTCACTTGAAATGATGTACTATAATCATAATATACTTTCTATCTTAAATCTCCGGTATTTTTACTTTTAGGCAAATAAAATTCATCACAAATTCGATAAAAATAGCCAGAATATTTTTACTTTAGTCTTCTAAGGTAAAAATCTCTCAATTATTTTTCTTCGTGTGTCACCGTTAATTCTGGAATAGCGAATACAAACACTGACACAATTTTTGTTAACATTTTTTATAATGTCTGTAATCGTTTATAATATTCTTATTGTACTGATGATGATCAAGATTTGACCGAAACTACTTTATTATATTAAAAATTTTAAATATACAATTTTCGCTAAAGACAAATTGCGTTATGGCTATATATGCTCTTTATTATTTATGTTTTGTCTTATAGTATTAAACCATCTCTAAAAAAGATTTTTTTTTTTTAATGTATACACTGTATATTATTTACCTTGTGAATATTTTGAGAAAACATTTTTTTTATAACATAAATGAAGACTTTGTAACTCAAAAGTATAATTTTTATATTTCTAAATACTTTCAAATTTTTCATCTTATTGTTAGAACTAATTGCTAAATGAATATTACGTTTATTTTTCTTAGAATACAAACTTTGTTTTAAACAAAACTCCATTTGTGAAAAGAGGGATTAAAAGAGAAATACATTTTATTCTCTTTGCAAAAGTTATACGTGATGTAGTAATTTAATAATCTCACGAAACATCCTGATTGCCACAACTTACTTCGTGAAAACGAGTTAATGGCATTATACGAGAACGATTTGCAGACTGAACCGGGCATGTTCCTTACGTATGACTAACGATTGCGTATTAGAAGTTTGTCGGATATAAATACGTTGGTATTTCGGTTGGTATGCGAATCCTTTATGTCAGCATCGTTAATATTTTCCTCTTTTTTTTTTTCGTGAAACTGGTTTTTTCGCTTTTATCCGCGAGTCCTTCTCTCGGGAAGTTGCATCGCGTAAATACGTGTAAATAATTTATCGGTACTGAAGAGAGAGAGATAGCGGAACACCAGTGTCATAATTTATCTGGCGCGCGAAAACCACGAGATAATTAATGTCTTATTCCTGCTTAACCTTTTCGGTCTCGTATCAGCCTGTTTCGATTGTTTCGTAGAGAAACGTTCACACATCCACAGTTTAATATTGTTGAGAAAGAGTTTTACACATATAATAAAAATTATAATATTTATGCACTGAATATTGTGAATTTGAAAAGATTAATAAAATAATAATAATTTGATAATAAAATGAAATATTAATGAAAGTTAATAAAATCTGAAAATTAATAAAATTAAAAATTTGTAATAAAACATATTTATATCAAGTGAGAAATATATTAAAAAGTAAAAGATTTAAGCACACGAACACTGTGTGTCTCTTGTTTCTGTATACATCTCGTAATCAGCGGATGACAGTGAGAAAGTGAGTTCCTTCATCGTGCTCTTGAACTTGAAAGATTCGTAATGACAGGTTGGCACAGGCTGGCCGCTTGCCCGAGAAAGCGAGCACCGAGAGAATGCGCGACGGTCCCGCTTTCCTTCTCGCGCGCTTTTGATACGGTAGACTCCTTACGAACAACTTTGTCACGCTCAGTGAATTCATACAAGTAGACCAGATCGAAAATTACAGATTCGAAGCTGTCGCGCCTGTGTGTCTCAATTAATTGATACATACATCTCAATGTCTTAATTCTATATCACTTATGTTACGGCAATTATCGCTTAACAAAACATTTTTATTTATTTTTTGCTTTTTGATTCTTTCTAATATAGTCATAAAATTTTCAATATATTAGGTGTATAACTTTGCTTCCGCCGTTTTTTTTCCGAAATTCGAGGCTTTATTGTAAAAACCTGGTTATACATTTACGATTCAAAGTATTGTCCATCGCTGGCCACTACTTTCTCCCATCTTTCGGGTAGCGTACGAATCCCGCGTCGAAAAAACTGGTCATCTTTTGAGGCTATCCACGAATCGATCCAATTTTTTATTTCTTCATAAGACCGGAAGTGCTGGTCAGCCAGGCCGTGCATTGATCGAAACAAGTGATAGTCAGAGGGAGCAACGTCTGGAGAATACGGCAGGTGGGGTAGGACTTCCCATTTCAACGTTTCCAAGTATGTCTTGACCAACATGGGGTCGAGCATTGTCATGCTGCAAAATCACTTTATCGTGTCTCTCGTTGTATTGCGGCCGTAGTCTCGTTGTATTGTCTTTCAATGCTCGGCTCAAACGCATCAATTGCGTTCGATACCGATCGCCTGTGATTGTTTCAGTCGGTTTTAACAGTTCATAATACACTACGCCGAGCTGGTCCCACCAAATACAGAGCATGACCTTGGAGGTCAAAATCACCGTTCTTGAAGCGTTGAAACCACTCACGACACGTTCTTTCACTAATAGCGGCCTCACCATAAGTATTTGAGAGCATTCGATGAGCCTCAGCCGCAGATTTCTTCATATTGAAGCAAAAAATTAAAACCTCCCGCAAATGACGAGAACGTGGCTCGTAAACTGACATTTTCAATCGAGAATAACTTTATGATGCAGACACAAATCGATTAATGTTTCTATGGGGTTATGTTGACAGATGCCCAAGTTTATTGTATGACGTCTATGATCTATTTATTTCGACCACCACTTACCGCTAAAGCCATCTATAGGAAAACGGTGGAAGCAAAGTTGTACACCTAATAATTTCAAATTTATTTTAAAGATTGGTAAAATAATATTTGATGCTTCTTGTGAAGAAAAAATTATTTTTCATTTGATTATTACAACATGTTCTGTTATGAATTTAAAATAGATCTTTGACGAAAAATTAATACATTCTTTACCCTCACTGTGTATACGGGGGTCATTTTTGTCCAGGCAATTTTTAAATTCATGAATATCTTAAAAACAAGAGTAATACAAGCGTTGTTCTGCACCTAAAAAAGCTCGTGACGGAAAATGCTCGTGAAAATCCGACTTGCGTTATTCTCTCGTTGAGTAACAAACAATCAAAAACGCGTACGATAAGATAGATCCCCCCCATTTATACTCAACGCATATTTGTCATAAAAATAAGAAAAGAATTTGTCTCGTATTTCTTATTTTATTATTTTTATAAATAAAATACATACATATAACGAAAAAGTGTTTATTCAGTGTTAGAATAAAGATAAATTGCCCTGCAAAACAGGTGTTACGATTTCTTCGTTCTCTTACATTTATATATGTATTTTTTTATTTATGAAAGTGTATGAGATTATAGATTTTGAATAAAAAATGAATTTTTTTAAGTTTAATATTATTTTTTCACGAACGCTTATTTTTAGAGGTTTCAAAATTGTAAGATTTCATATCCCAAACTTAAGCATTTTAATAAAAAAAAATGTGTTGGCATATTTTTTTATTAAAACATATACCTTCAATTTCCATTTTTCCATTTTTAATGATGGGATTTTACTGATTTGCTCAAAAGTTGCAAATTTTTGAAAGTACACACTATTATACTCGCATGTTGATATATATTTACAAAAATAAAATATTTAAATTTGTGAAATTATGTATAAATCTTTCATTTGGAATAGCTAAAGAAACTACATGAATTTTTTATATAATATTTTTGAACCATTTAATCCATTAAAAAAACACGCTGGACATTAACGATATACACTTTATTGGTACTAAAAAAAAAACGGATACATAGTGAGAGTTAATTATACTTTGCTGTTTTATTAATATCGAGATAAATTATTAATATTGCTGCAAAAAATGAACAATTTATTATTTGCAGCAACTTTTCTATTTGGTATATGACTTTCATGATTATCTTACAACTTTTCTTCAACGAGTCGTACAAGAGATGGACAGGCAACACGCAATTAATTATAAGCTCGCTTAATTAAATAGAGACCTCCTAAGGCGGCTCAGCAAGTATTATCTTGTTAAGTTTGAAATTGTAAAATTTTTAATTTTACAATAAGAAAACTTAATTTTTTCAATGACATATATAATGATATATTTTAGAAAATTACATATTTTGTATACAAAAAAATATTCTTGAAAAATACACTTGCTAATTAATACATTTTAAAGTAACAAAGAAAAATTATTAAAATTTTTAAAAAATATATCTACACACATGATATTTTACATTTAATTTTTTAAAGATAATTTCTGTGTGTGATTTAAGTAGCTTTTAATAATTCTGAATAAGTATAAAAATTGATGTTATGGAACAAAAGTTAGTTATTAATCTCACATTTATTTATGCTTTATAATGCTTCATACTTTATAGCTCATATTAAACGTGTCATGTCAACAGCAGTTTAAAATCGTAGATTAAAATCGATCAATTTTAGATTCCTGTTCCGTCTTCTTGCTTTCAGTCGGCAAGTAATTAGAAGCTGAGCCTAATTATGATGGTAGAACGCATGACTTATGGAAAAAATCGGCAGTGCGCGTCGGTGGGAGTTATTATGATGGTTATTAGTCTGGCGTGGGGCTAATTTATGAAAGCCATTAAAAACGAACGCCTGATTAAAACTCACACTGATATTTTATGTTCCGCCTGGAAAGAATTATCGTATACATACTTTATACTTTATACAAACGTATAAAATATCCTTTTGGTCTTCGAAAAAAGTCTAGTAAATTCTGAATAGTGGAACGCGGATTAGTGTAAAGGATGAACGCGGTGCGAGAAACTAATTTAATCAGCGATAATTATGTTTCTCTTTTCTTGTGTCTTTCCTTTCTGAGAGAAATCTTTTGTACAGTAGTATCTTACCTTTGTTGCGTCCAAATGTTATATATTATATAATGATATATTTTTTAATAAATTCAAGGTTAAATTTTCTATATGAAATATTTTCTTGTATTAATTATGATGGATTTGGACTATAATTTTCGTTAAATTTTATTGAATCTTTTATCAAAGAAGAAAAAAATTGAATTTAATTTTGATTCGAAAAATCTATTGTTAAGATTTTATGCGAAGATGTAGGATACTTTGTATATCTCACATCATATGACGAAGGAAGGAACATCACATTTCCAACACGTGAAATATTCAACCGATTCTCCCCAGATGAACGAATGCGAGTTACCGTGAAATGAAAAGATGAGACTCGCAGTGCGAGAAGGTGTGTGAGGACGCGGGGTTTCACGACGAAGGGACGAAGAATCTGTGGAAGAATTGATGCTGCACGAGAGATATATCTCCGTGAGAAAAGTTCGGCGTTTTACCAAGCGCATGTATTGCCTGTCTTATTAAGCGGACAGCGCGAGCGGCGAGGAGGACTTTGCGGTTTTCGCGCGAGAAAGAGTATTCAACCGAAAATGACGTCTCGATGCCGCGCAGGCGGTGGCGAGAATCTTTCCGAGGAATTGGGGACCGAGGATGAGGGGACTAACGGGAACAATTTTGAGCCCCTGAGCGATTCCTGCGGCGAGAGCGATATGGAGGGTCTCGATCTCTCCCTCTTCGAGCCGCAGGTCGACACCGCTTCCTGGTGCGACAGCCGCATCCATGCTGGAACTCTTCATATTTTGGTCCATTACTGTGGTAAGCTGAGCCTGCATGATATATATATATATATATATAACATATTACACATACACACACACACACACACACACACAAAAGTGTGACTAACGTAAGATTTTTTAATGGCTTGTGATTTATTTAATTTGTAACTTCAACTTCTTTTTTTTATATTAAATTTATGGAAGTTTTATTGTTAAAAGTTAGCAATCGATGATAATTATATTTTATTGTATGTGAAAGTTTTTATCAAATAATTACTAGTTTTGTTAATTAAAAAACAGTTCTTACAATATGAGATATCAGGATTTTCTTAAAGATGATCTTATAACAAGAAATCAAAGAAAGAAACAAAAAAAGGCTTTCTATAATAAACTTTTACTACACAAAAATAGGAATATGGCAAATTTCAATCTTTAATTATAATTTAATACATATTAAATATATATTAAAGATATCATTTTAATGACCTTGTCATTTCAAAACACAATAATTCTAAGATTAGAAATCAATTACGATTAACATATCAAACGTATATATT
>NW_017259183.1:4070381-4073101 GCF_001594045.1 Atta colombica | reverse complement strand
ATATATATATATCGTCTTTTCTTTAGAAATCTACCGACAGACAAGTCGAGAATTATGATTCTCGATGCTTTAAAATGGCTGTTGTAAAATGGCTTTTGCAGGCCATTTCCCTCTGATTCTGAGTCGACTCTCTGTTTGCGCGAAGTTTTATTAGAAATTGCTGTGATTTATATTATATTGTATTTATTATTAGTTTATACTGCTTGTTTTTTAAAATAAAAATTGTATTTTATTTAGGAAAAACTATTCTCTCTTTGCATTTTTTTTTATATGATTTTAAAATACTATTTTTATGTAACGAGATTGAATGATTCTTAAATTTTATCCGCAAATACTAATTTTTTTTTACGAATATCGTTTTTCTTCGGTATGGATAACTTTGTAACGGGATTCGGAGATCATGCGTTAAAAATGAAAGAGATGTAGAAACGTCACGCATTATTACATTCGTTTCGGCTGGGGTAACAAATACATGTGATCTTTTAGGACTTACGTCGTTGTTCGGCAAAATCTTACTGTGAACTCATATGTCGCCATAAACTTGTGCAGGATACTGCATGCAGGACGACGAGGTCGTCATTTAAGTGCATACTTAACACGTGTCCGTCCTCTTTCTTTCTCTCTTTATCTTCCTCTTTCTTTTGATGTTCGAATATGGTATTAAAATGATATCCTGGCGCCACCCATGAATAGCTCGAGACATGATTCTGCATCTGACCAACTCGTGACGTGTGCAAGAAGAGAGCGATGCACTTGCGTCATTACTCCATAGCCATAGGCCAATTGCCAATTGCTAGCCCCTTCGAATAATTGCTATTAACATACAATACAGCACATTGCACAAAAGGGATATTCTCGCCTGTGATTTACCGTCATGAATTTATCCTTGCGGCCAGGATTAAAAGCGAATCTACACCATTCACTTTACATGATTATTTCGGACGATGTGTTTAAATTTTATAAATAACTCCCTCCGTTTATGAAAGAAACTGTCATTCGTTTTACATAAAAGGATTTAATTTCGTGCATTAAATTTTTAATGTAGAGTAATTTACAATTAGATTACTTTTCGTATATCAGTAATACGAAAAGTAATGTAATCCCGAATACTTCTTAAGAAGAAACCGGTTTTTTTGTCAAATTGACTAAATTTTTGATTATTTGATATGTGGTTGCTTTTGTGATGTCGATTAAAAGTTTCAATGGACATAGAAAACTTAACTTTTATAGCTACGAATTAATAATCTGAATAAAATAACACAGGCCATTAAAAAAACTATTAGCTTATTTTGTTTTAGACTCTTTTAGATTTTGCTTTGTTAAAAAATGCTTCCGAAGAAAGCTGAAAGATTGCAAGAATGATTTTAAAAAATAAGAAAAAAATTAGTGATTTTAGAAAAAAAAACATGATTCTAAATACACAATTTTGAGCAATTTATGGCTCCGTAATCATAAAAATTGAGCTTTTTTTCATACCCATTAAGACTTTTGATCAACTACATATAAAAAAATTTAGCCAATTTGATAGAAGTCGGTTTCATTCATCAAGAAATGTGCGAAGTCCTTTTTATTTCAGTTCTTTTTCGCCAAGGAAATCCATGAAACGACATAGAGCTCGGCTAATCCACTTCCGATGGTGCATTCAAACAAGAACTCGTTCACTCGACGCATTTATTTCGCATCACGCGAAGAATGAACCGTATAAATTCGCCTTAACCACGCAATTGCGCGCGTGGGCGCAGGTCGCGAAATGAACGACCGTCGAGCTGTTCTGCGGATTCGCTCGGTAGGCGACTTTACCTTGACGCTGGATATGTATTTTGACGCCACGTCCAAGAGGTAATTGGGTAATTTAATCAAGGTAGCTCGCAGCGAATCGGATATATGTACTATACGGGATTATTAACTCAATAATATTAACTCGTTCATGCGAAAAGACAGTTGAGTTTCGCCGTCTTTTTATATCTCTCGAACAAAAGCATGAGACTTATACATCTGTCTGTAATTTTCAAACATTTGCGAAAAAGTGATAAAGTGTAGTTTTTAGAGTTAGTATGTGGTTCTTTAACGATTTATTCTAACGATTATTATCGAAGAAATGATTATTTATCACGATCAATACTTATTTTCTTTTTTAATATTTTGAACAACAGATTAATTATTGCGAGTTACAAATTTTGGTTACAATTAAATGACGAATAAAATTATAACTCTACTATAAAGTAATAATAAAGTACAACTATACATGGCACAATAAAGATAAATTAAAATGACAACGTTATTTAACCCAAAACAAACTTTATTCCACCCACTTGCTATCATTTGTATTTTAATGGATATAACTTTTCACTTTTCGCGTGGGTGAGGATGGCAGAATGAAACCCGACAAGATTTTCTCCGGATCTCCGGTAGGGAATTTACCTTGATGCGTGCTAGATACGCGTCCCAATACTACGCTGTAGAAATAATTGGGTAATTTAATCGGGTAGAATAATCACATGTCGTGGATACATGCGTATAATATTAAGATGCGTACATCAAGATAATATTATTAACTTATTTGTGTGGAAAGACGGGCGTGTTTCATTACCTTCGTCATCATTATTCGACATCCTTTGTACTCATATGTATAGTTTGCGATTTTATATTTTATTTTTATACATATGATTATAGCGAAATATATTTTATACATATTTGAATTTTTTTAAGAGGAAGAAAGA
>NW_017259183.1:4067979-4070281 GCF_001594045.1 Atta colombica | reverse complement strand
ACCTTGTAATGGATAATTTCATCATCGTTTTATTGATATATACACGTTCGCTACAAGATAAAATTCTATAACGGTAATGTAATCTTGACACTTTGATATTTACAATTCCTGCTGTTATCTCGATTTTCTCTCTGATATACGTATGTATGTACATGTTCAATCACGCATTTCATTTGCCACGTACGCGAATGCTTTTCACTCGGATTAGATGGCTGCCGACCGGTGGGTGAAACCGCCTGTCAAGATTTTCTGGGGATTTTGCCGAGTTGGGAATTTTACTACGCCGTGTCCTAGATGACACGCACCTTGACGTCATGTCATGAAGATAATTGGGTGCATAGCATTATTAACTGGTATGTCGGATGAACGCGCCTGTCGCGCGTCAACGTGAATGGGTGCTAAATGTTAACCCGCTATTCATGGAATCTATATCGAGCTAGAGATGGAAATAAATATGCGTATAGAATACATATCGCCCATCTCTTCTTATATTTGCGTACAAAACGTTTAAATAGAAGCTAAAGAGTTTACAAATTGAATTATTATAGTAATTACTGTCGAAATTAAAATATCATACTCTTAATGAGAAAAAAAATCGCTATTACTTTACTGATAATCACTTTCTGAGAAATCATAATTAAAAAAGGGAGCAATATTAACATTTTTGTTATCTCCAAAGTATAGTGGAGTGTATATTTTCTCCCGCATTATATTATCCAGACAATCCATCACACTTTACAGATGATCCACAAGCAAGGAGCGACGCTACCATTCTTTCCGGCGTGCGCAAATTGCTGATTATTAATCTAACGACGCGCTATCTTTCCCCGAGAGCGTAGTCCGATGTGCGTGTTCACCGCACTTAAACAGAAAATCGTCGCTCTGGGCGGCGTGGTGTAGTAGAGACTACAGACACAACGTAGACGCAGAAGAGGAGGGCGAACGATGCGTTCCGGGCTCTTCTTCTCTGCCGTGGGCGATCATAGAGTCGAGTTAGCGGGCGGCAGGGAAAGGAAACTGTTACGAGATCGATTCGCGGTGGAGACCAATTAAATCGTGATCCACTGCGTGCGGATGCAATGTTGGCTGAGATCCTGCTCGCAGATATAATCTCCTTCTTCGTCGCAATAAATCGATGTAGGTAAATGAGTCGCGGCGCGGCACAGCGGTGGTTTCTACCGCGGGCTGTCTTCCGTCCTGCTTTCTTCTCGTTCTATTGCCCACTTACACTCCCTGGCCGCGAAAGAGAAGACTGACCACGTTGCTGCTTGTCGACGTAAACACACGTTGTGGCACACCGTTGCTCTCTGCTTCGGGAGTCCTCCTCTTTGCAGTATCTTCGATACACCGAACGGATAGGAAACGAGGACGCTCAGACCGCTCGCTAACTGACTTGAGGCTGATTCTCACGTGGGAAGAACTCTCGCGATCTCGCTCTGTCACGTATTGATGCGAGGCAATCATTATTGATCGCTTCCTACGATTTGTTCCTCTATTCTCATTGATTCGCTTTATATTCTCGAGATGGACGCTGAATTTATGATGCTTTTGTGTTAAGACAAGAATGCATAAAATAGAGAAACGTGCATGAGAAAACGAATAATTATTTGAATGATCCGGTAAATTGATATATATATATATGTATTTACTAATTATTAAATTATAAAGATTTTAAAATCGTTTCGTTCGAATCTAAACCATAATTTTTTTACCTGTTTGTATATACTATTTGACATATATTAATCACACTGAAAGAAAAAAAATGCAATGATCACAATTTAACTATAATTTATAGTCATTTTTTTAGACTCTACACACATACACACATACACACATACACACGCGCGCGCGCACGTATAAAATTAATAATAAAGAAAGACAACAGAGAGCAGACACCGCAGTTATTGTTAGCATGTATAAATTTTAACAGTTTTAAAGTATATTTACTCCATTATACATTTTTTCTTCATATGACCGCACCAACATTGTTTTGACCTTATTTTAGGTCAGCGAATTTACAACAATTTAATAAAGATGACGATGCACTCTTGATGAACTATAGCTGATTGCACATTTCAATATTGTGAATCCTTTCTTGCGCGTTTTTTCTTGACAGTTGTATGACTGTAAATATCGATTCCATCAAGAATGCATTAATAAATAAAATCATTATAAATTGAAAACAATGATTCATGTTTAAACAGTAGGTGTTGGGCAATCCAAGTCAAGGATTTAAACAACGAATCACACACATACACACACACACACACACACACACACACACACACACACACACACACAC
>NW_017259183.1:4064948-4067881 GCF_001594045.1 Atta colombica | reverse complement strand
ACTGCTTGAAAATCTTTAGTTTTTTCTTAATATATATTTTTAATATATATATATAAATTTAGTTATTATTATAAATAATAAGTGAATTTAAAAAAAATAGTTATATTCACTATAATTGCAATTTACTGAATAAAAATGTTTATCTTATTTACATTTATAATTGAATTTTACTATATTAATATTTGAAATTATCATAATTTACAGTATAATTTTCTTTATGTTTGAGAGAATTATTGTTACTATCATTGTTAACAATAATAACTATAAAATAGAACTCTTAATATTATTATCATAATTATTTTATCATACAATTACAAACACTTCTCTGAGCGCTCTCAAAAAAAATCTTGTCAGGAATTTATATAAAATTTTTTAAACTTTACTTAATTTTTAATTTTTACTTAATTTTTAAACTGTTAACAAAATAACGTTTGTTTAATAATTTGACAACTTGTAATAGTGTAAAAGTATGAATAAATTAAGTCTAAAATATAAAGTCTAAAATAAATTTTTTATATAAAGAAATAAATTTTAAAGAAACGTAAATACCTACAAAAGCTATGTAATTTTGAGAAAGAACTTTTTTCCATTTTAAATATCGGAACATCATTTATGTTCATTTAATTTTCATTTACATTTAATTTTCTGTTCACGTTTGTGTAACTTTACAAGCTCTTTCAATCTTTTGTATGGTTTAATGAAATTGTTTCTTTCCGTGTTATAATTCAATGCAGTGTTCGAAAACTGAGAGGAAAGTTGAAGAAAAGGTCATTTTGTGCGGCCGATTGGATAAATGAGAGAACGTCGCGGTATCCGATTGACTGCACCAATTCCATTAGTCCAGCTTGTAGTAGGCTGTTTCCGCGAGGTGCGCGTGTATTAAATTATTGTGAGAGACACGTTTGTGTGGAGTATCCAAGCTGTAGTGTAGTGCTTCTTGTTATAAGTCAGATAGGTATCCGATGAGGAGATCATCAGTGGAATCACTCATGCGGACAATTAAAAATATCGATATCACTGCGCAATCAATCGATATATCTTGATCAATCAAGCGTGATGTTTGAATATACCATCTTTGAATATATCATCTTCATTATCTTTCATTTCAAATTTTTCGATATTGTCGAAGAAACTCAAATCTGCAGTTTTACGTATCGCCGACAACGATGAGAGATCTGTTTTAAAAAGGAGCCTAACTCGCACAATTCTGAAACGAAAAATTTAAAACCAATAAAAAATTTCAAAAAGTGTTTATAATTTATCATTGATAGAAACAAATTATATATTTTATCACTGTAACTTATGATTACTACATTTTATATTACTTTTAAGTGTCTTTGTTGAACTGATCTTATTGTATTTTCGGACTATTACCACAAATAAAATTGTCTTTTGCAATTGCAATTATTTTTAAATGGAAATTAAACTAAGATAGATGTTAGAAAATTCATGGATCAATAGATTTTAATCTTTAAGATATTTTTAAAATATTCGATGACGGATTATCTAAGATCTAATAATATATTTGAATTAATCTGATAACCTGGATATTCAGATTTTTGAATATTGTAATGTTTATATATCTGTTGATTACTCAGCATCTCTGTATAATTTAAATATATTTATTTTAAATATATTTGTATCTTTTTCTTTAAGATGATTAAACATATATTTTAATATATTTATTGTATATATAGTTGTAAAAATTGATTTTTTAATTACTTTTCATTGAAGTTTTTAATATAATTTTTATTATTTAATAAATTTTTTTATTTATTTACTTGCGCGCATGCTTATTTTCATCTTTCTCTATCATAATTTTTATGTACAAGTATATAATTCTGATAAATTTAAAAAAAGACTTTTCTAGACTATAACCTGAGTTATATATATATGTGAAAAAAATCTATATTGAAAATACAATTGTTTAAAAATTGTTTGTAAATGAAGATTGTCCACAGATTGTAAATAAATTAGGGGGCAGCAAAAAGTTTACGTCCTATTATGTAAGATATAAGCGATTGACTTATCTCTTTTTACTGCTTCCATTGTGTAATAAAGCGTGTTTCGCCATCCGCATTCTATCGTTGCAGATGCAACGAATTTTTTCTTTCTCTTAATGAAAGTGTCAGCCGCAATCGTACAGAGATCGGGTATTTGACTTTTATTTATTTATTTAAATGTCTATGTGTCTGATTGTATATCTTTTCTGTGTAACAAAAACATTTTTTTAAACTAGAACGTGACTAGAAGTTTCTAGAAGAATTAACGTTTCTTACTTCTTAAAAAGAATAAATTACAATAAAAATAAAGAAAGTGATGAAAAATAAAAAATTTTATCATTATAAAGAATATAGAGTAGGATAGGGTGTTATGAGCATCTTAAAAAAACATTTTGATACATCTAACATACTATACTAAAAAATAAAAGAAATCTTGTATCATTTGATAGAGTTGTTGATGTTTTATATACTTTAGTATTGAAATTCATTATTTTAATGCAAATATTGAAATGGAGGCTCTTGTTACCTGTCCAGTGCTTATATTACCCTCTGAGTAAGATAATATGAGCATTCTTAGGTGTAATACGAGTACAGGAAATTTTTTGTAAGAAATTATACATAAATGAAAGATTGAGATGTGTGTGTGTGTGTGTGTGTGTGTGTGTGTGTGTGTGTGTGTACAGGATAAAAACCACTAGTTGTGATTCAGATTACTAATTCCGGATCATTTTTCATATTTAAATAATTACAGTATTTTTCATTAAATAGTACATATCACAAGATTCTTTAACATATGTTTTATCTCTTTCAAGTGTCAATTGAATTTAATTTATTAGAAACACGCTACACATTTTATTGATGTCGTTAATTATAAATTGTATGTTGAGGTTAACTAACGTATCTTTAAAAATTCAAAGTGTAATATCACAA
>NW_017259183.1:4059948-4062448 GCF_001594045.1 Atta colombica | reverse complement strand
CCTATTTTACATAATTTTTTCCCTAGGTTGCCTAGGTTTATTTTTGAATTCATAATTTGCAACATTCTGATTCGTGAAACCGTCGACTTTTTGTTTTGTCATTTTCGTTCTATTAATATTTTTAAAATTGTAGTATAAGAATTAAAAATATACAATCTAAATATCATGTTTATATGATAATAGCTAATTAATATGATGAAGAACATTAAACATCATGTAGCATAACATTTATAAAAAAAAAGCAATTTTTGACAAAAAGTCAATTTAAAAAAAAAAATCGAATTTTTTCTCTGTTTTTTTTCAACAATGTGAAAAAAGTGATTTTTTAAAAATTATCTTTATATCAGAAATATAACATTAATCTAAAAAATTGAAACAATAATAATCATTCATTATTTCTAGTGTTAACGATTTATAATCATTACCTTGATACACTCCTAACAAATAATTAATTATAGTACCATTTTATATGTTAAAAATACATATTATAAGTAAATTTTAAGTAAATTTTAATCCATAATTTTTAACTATTAAAATACGAAATATTATAAGATTCAAAGTTTATATGAAAAGACATATGACACAAAATTCTTGTTGCCTGAAAAATTTATGACTGAATTTACTTTTGAAGTTTGTTTCTGACAAGATAATCTATGAATTCTTATTTTATTTTATTTTCTAAATGTAAGTACAAAAGAGCAAAATAGGATGGTTCGAAGAAAGCGGTCAAGCATGAATACTATGCTTGATGAATACAATTTGTAATTGAGCTTCAAATTGTATTTATTCAAAATTTTTACATAAAAAAATGTATTCATTTAAATTTTGAGTATATATAGCTGTGTATCATGATAAGAATTTGACAAAACATTTTGACGAGTATTTTATTAAAACAAGTCATCCACTCTCGATATCTTTTCACACAGTTGATTGTAACACAGGTATGAAGGTTTTCATATTTTATAATTCAAAATAGTTAATTTATCAAAGAATATTATAATAATTACTAAAATCTGGAAATTCTGCGTTTTAATGTACCAACTAAATAGGAACATTTGGACTACCTAATTTTTGTAATAAAAAGACGATTGCTTTTGGATACGAAAAAATTTTTATCCTTTCGGATTAATCAATAACTTGCGTATTAAGGATAAAAAACTATTGTTTAATAACGAGTATGTTGACATTACAAGTAGACATGTCATAAGACAATACACATAGACGAATTGTTGTTGTTCGTAAATATTTTTTAATTATTAGATACTGAAGATGACCAAAACGTTTATATATTGAATTATATGTAATTAGATTATAATGTATTTTAATTCAATATAATCGCTAACGATATCTAGCGTTCGTGATGTATGCCCTTTATCTTTCCGTTTTTAAATTTCGACCACGTATTAACATTTATTGTTCAAAATTTTGAGAAAATTTTAAGAAAAAATATTCATAAAAAACTATGAATATTTAGCGAGTATTTATATTCATTTAAACAAAATATAAACTGAAAATGAAAGCTCCAATAAGCAATCGTTACCTCTTAATCGGTACTTTAAATAAAAAAAATAAATTTTATTTATTTTTATCATTGTAATATTCAGATTTTATAAAGGAAACTTAGAAATTTTGAAAAATATATTTTAGAAAGATATACATTTTTTATTTATAAATCTATCTATTTGATAAAGCGCCATATATAATTTCGATATAATTCCGGTTATATGATAGTGATGTTAAATATTTAAGGATATCTCGGGCGCGACGTTCATTGGAAGTCTGTGGACATTAAATTCCGAGATATATTATTTATTCTCAATAAAATATCTTTGTTTAATCTATATGTAGATTAAACAAGAACGCTCATCGTATAAGTCGCGGACTAAGCGCATGGTGTAATCGTAATTCATCATCATTGTTTTTATAGATTTCTGTTTTCTCTTGCAGGCTTGCAAGCTATGTGCAGATAATACAGAATAAAAGCGAATACGAAATGAAAATATTCGTAATCATATTAAAAAAATATTCATTCAAATGGAATGAAAAAATATTTATTCGTTTCTTAATGAATAAAAAAGAAATGAGTATTCGAATGAGTATTTTCATTCATTTTTTTATTCATTTATTCGAATATTAGGTGTATTCATTGGAACACACTAGCATGAAGCCAGAAATTATACGAAATGAACATGTCGCACTCATCGGTATAGGTTCCATTAAAACCAGGAAATTGTTCGACATTCCGATTACGCCAGATGTTTTGACTGGCTGCTATGTAGCGAATCTCGCTTATAACCAGCATCCTAATTTCTGCTGTTAATCGATGCGTTAATTGATGGAAATAATTGTCCTAGAATATTCACAGAACGTGGATTATATTTTGATTCTCACCAACATGTTAATTAATTTTCCTATTAGTTATTTTTTTCTTAAATTTAGTTAGTAATGATATAATATAATTATATCATTAAGATCTATCTATAAATCGTGATTTTTAGAT